>NC_137459.1:313434416-313469416 GCF_964235325.1 Thermobia domestica
GTGCGGCCCAGAACATCTAAGGGCATCACAGACCTGTTATTGCTCAATCTCGTGCTGCTAGAGGCAGCCTGTCCCTCTAAGAAGACATGAACGTTGGAAGGAAAGATTCCAACGCCTAGTTAGCAGGCTAGAGTCTCGTTCGTTATCGGAATTAACCAGACAAATCGCTCCACCAACTAAGAACGGCCATGCACCACCACCCACTGAATCAAGAAAGAGCTCTCAATCTGTCAATCCTTCCAGTGTCCGGGCCTGGTGAGGTTTCCCGTGTTGAGTCAAATTAAGCCGCAGGCCCCACTCCTGGTGGTGCCCTTCCGTCAATTCCTTTAAGTTTCAGCTTTGCAACCATACTTCCCCCGGAACCCAAAAGCTTTGGTTTCCCGGAAGCCGCCCGCCGAGTCATTGGAGGAACTTCGGCGGATTGCTGGCTGGCATCGTTTATGGTTAGAACTAGGGCGGTATCTGATCGCCTTCGAACCTCTAACTTTCGTTCTTGATTAATGAAAACATTCTTGGCAAATGCTTTCGCATCGGTTAGTCTTGCGACGATCCAAGAATTTCACCTCTAACGTCGCAATACTAATGCCCCCGTCTGTCCCTATTAATCATTACCTCGAGTTCCGAAAACCAACAAAATAGAACCGAGGTCCTATTCCATTATTCCATGCACCGAACATTCAGGCGACACGGCCTGCTTTGAGCACTCTAATTTGTTCAAAGTAAACGTGCCGGCCAATCAAGACACTCAATGAAGAGCACCGAGAAAGGAAAAACCGGCAGGACGTCCGGAACGATCAGTTAAACGCCGGGCGGCGAACCGATCGTCCGAGACCCAGATCCAACTACGAGCTTTTTAACCGCAACAACTTTAATATACGCTATCGGAGCTGGAATTACCGCGGCGGCTGGCACCAGACTTGCCCTCCGATAGATTCTCATTAAAGGATTTAAAGTGTATTCATTCCGATTACGGGGCCTCGGATGAGTCCCGTATCGTTATTTTTCGTCACTACCTCCCCGTGCCGGGAGTGGGTAATTTGCGCGCCTGCTGCCTTCCTTGGATGTGGTAGCCGTTTCTCAGGCTCCCTCTCCGGAATCGAACCCTGATTCCCCGTTACCCGTAACAACCATGGTAGGCGCAGAACCTACCATCGACAGTTGATAAGGCAGACATTTGAAAGATGCGTCGCCGGTACAGAGACCGTGCGATCAGCCCAAAGTTATTCAGAGTCACCAAGGTTTCGGACGGACGAACCGACCGATTGGTTTTAATCTAATAAAAGCATCCCTTCCATTGCTGGGCGGGATTCTAGTTGCATGTATTAGCTCTAGAATTACCACAGTTATCCAAGTAGGATAGGTACGATCTAAGGAACCATAACTGATTTAATGAGCCATTCGCGGTTTCACCTTGTTTTGGCTTGCACTGAGACATGCATGGCTTAATCTTTGAGACAAGCATATGACTACTGGCAGGATCAACCAGGGAATTGACCGACTAAAAAGCCGGAAAGTGTTGGACACAACCAACACAGCGTTCTAACAAAGGATAGGAAAGCTACACCCGACCAAGCATTTTAGACTTCTGTTCCGCTGGAATAAGCCTACTCTTGCGGTGACTAGCTCCCGTTAATACTGGCCGTGTGACAGCCGCCAAGAGCATATTAGACTCCCAATCCAATGGAACAAGCCTACTTGTATCCTTGGGTTACAACAGCTTCCTTCCACACGTTGCCGGTACATCCGACAGAGCAATTTTAAAGACTCCTCTTCCGCCAGAATAAGCCTACCTTTGTGGGGCCTGGCTCCCGTTAGAACTGGCCGTAAGGGTACCCACAAAAGCACATTTAGACTCCTCCTCCAGCGAAATAAGTCTACTCATGTCCTACGGATGACTGTGGCTTCCGTTTACATATAGCCGTTCACCCGACACAGCAAATTTTAAAGACTCCTTTTTCCACCGGAATAAGCCTACTTTTGTGGGGCCTGGCTCCCGTTAGAACTGGCCGTAAGGGTACCCACAAAAGCACATTTAGACTCCTGCTCCAGTGAAATATAAGTCTACTAGTGTCCTTGGATGACAGTGGCTTCCGTTCGACAAGTGATACACGCTCAAACTGGCGATGAGTCTATACCGTCCTTAACTTAAGGAAAATCGGTACTTAAATGCCACATGGAGAATAAAAAGTCACTTACAAAAAACAATGCTCCGCATAAGCCTTTGTAAGCTAGAAAGGACATGCTATCTGGCCTCATTCTCAAGAAGGACAAGTAAGCTCCCGTCAACTGGCCCAAACTCTAAAGCGAGGACAGCCCGTTCAAAGTCAATCGGCATCCCTCCTTAAGAGTACAAAACGGCTCACTTCTTAACCACACTGGCTCTTGCTCCTTCAAGTGAAATCTGGCTCCCTTCACTCTGGCATTATCTTTACACATAAATCGGACTCCTCCGATTTAACAGGTGAACCTAACCCGGGAACTAAGGAAACTGGGAATAAAGACTCAGAGGCCCAATTACCTTGTTCGCCAGCCAGCCTTGCGCCGGCCCAGGCTAGAGACTTTCTCCAACAATCCCTGTTGAGCCCGAAGGATCCTAAGACCACTCGTGTGTACAAAACTCAGAGGCCCAATTACCTTGTTCGCCAGCCAGCCTTGCGCCGGCCCAGGCTAGAGAATTGCATGGACACGAGAAACTCTCAGGACTCTTCTTTGTGGCTCCTCCCGGAATTAAGGAAACTCCGAAATGCAAAACTCAGAGGCCCAATTACCTTGTTCGCCAGCCAGCCTTGCGCCGGCCCAGGCTAGAGAATTGCACGGATTATTCCTGTTCACCCTAAACGCATCTGAGACACCTCGTGTGTATGAAACCCAGAGGCCCAATTACCTTGTTCGCCAGCCAGCCTTGCGCCGGCCCAGGCTAGGGAATCACATTGACACGAGAAAGATCTCGTCAGCGGTTTGTAGCGTGCAGAAACTGCTCCCGTTTGAACTGACAATCCCGACAGAGCAATATTAAAGACTTCTGGTCCATTGAAATAAAGCCTACTTTTGCGAGCCTTGCTCCCGTTAGGACTGGCCGTATGGCTGTGCACAAAAGCATATTAGACTCCTGCCTCAATGGAATTAGTCTACTCCTGTCCTTAAACGGATGACAGTTCTTCAAGCATAGCATGCTACCTTCCGCAACTTACAGGCGCGGAAATGCTGTGGAAACGAGGAGACAAGTCCTCACAAAGGTTTCATGGCCGGTCACCCGACACAGCAAATTTTAAAGACTCCTTCTCCACCGGAATAAGCCTACTCTTGTGGGGCCTGGCTCCCGTTAGAACTGGCCGTAAGGTTGCCCACAAAAGCACATTTAGACTCCTGCTCCAGTGAAATAAGTCTACTCGTGTCCTACGGATGACTATGGCTTCCGTTCAAATATAGCCGTTCACCCGACACAGCAAATTTTAAAGACTCCTTCTCCACCGGAATAAGCCTACTCTTGTGGGGCCTGGCTCCCGTTAGAACTGGCCGTAAGGTTGCCCACAAAAGCACATTTAGACTCCTGCTCCAGTGAAATAAGTCTACTCGTGTCCTACGGATGACTGTGGCTTCCGTTCAAATATAGCCGTTCACCCGACACAGCAAATTTTAAAGACTCCTTCTCCACCGGAATAAGCCTACTCTTGTGGGGCCTGGCTCCCGTTAGAACTGGCCGTAAGGTTGCCCACAAAAGCACATTTAGACTCCTGCTCCAGTGAAATAAGTCTACTCGTGTCCTACGGATGACTATGGCTTCCGTTCAAATATAGCCGTTCACCCGACACAGCAAATTTTAAAGACTCCTTCTCCACCGGAATAAGCCTACTCTTGTGGGGCCTGGCTCCCGTTAGAACTGGCCGTAAGGTTGCCCACAAAAGCACATTTAGACTCCTGCTCCAGTGAAATAAGTCTACTCGTGTCCTACGGATGACTGTGGCTTCCGTTCAAATATAGCCGTTCACCCGACACAGCAAATTTTAAAGACTCCTTCTCCACCGGAATAAGCCTACTCTTGTGGGGCCTGGCTCCCGTTAGAACTGGCCGTAAGGTTGCCCACAAAAGCACATTTAGACTCCTGCTCCAGTGAAATAAGTCTACTCGTGTCCTACGGATGACTGTGGCTTCCGTTCAAATATAGCCGTTCACCCGACACAGCAAATTTTAAAGACTCCTTCTCCACCGGAATAAGCCTACTCTTGTGGGGCCTGGCTCCCGTTAGAACTGGCCGTAAGGTTGCCCACAAAAGCACATTTAGACTCCTGCTCCAGTGAAATAAGTCTACTCGTGTCCTACGGATGACTGTGGCTTCCGTTCACCCGACAGAGCAAATATTAAAAGACTTCTCATCCACCAGAATAAGCCTACTCTCGTGGGGCCTCGCACACGTTAGAACTGGCCGTATGGCTACCCACAAAAGCACATTTAGGCTCCTGCTCCAGTGATATAAGTCTTACTCGTGTCCTCTGGGTGTGACAGTAGCTTCCGTTCAAGTATTCTTCGCATTCAGCAACCGCACAAAGCGGCATCGGCCAGAAGTCAATTGCCCGAAGGCGTGATCGACAGGCTAGGCCTCGGGTTAAGAAGGATTGTCTCCTTCCCGTAAACGACAGGTACTTCCGTATGAGAGCCTACCTCACACATTCCCCATCGCCACGTGCCCTCTTAGAAACAGCCGTCCGACCAAGGTTTCTGACATTCTTTGTCAAAATACGAGGAAGTCTTTGGACAACATTAGGCGTGCTGGCAAACCCGCACTGCATGCCCTTTCATAGGTCCGCCCATGGACGCACATTTCTATGAAGCATTCCTCCCAGGCAGCAACAGGGTTTGCAACCTCCTCTACACCTTGACCGGCTAGGACGCCCGTGAATAGCATCCCAGGGTTCTTGCCTGCGGCTGATAAAATTCCTTTTGAGCCTACACTACCATCCGCCGATATTAGTCCGCCTTCAAAATTAACCAACATCAACAGCGATAGTGCGTTTAGACTCCCATAAAGAAACCAACCAGCCTGTGGCTTCCCTTCCCAATTTAGCCATTTCCGCCTCCTGCGAAGACTAGCTTTCTGTCTGTGGCCAGAAGTCAAGATTTCTCGACAGACTAGGCCGCGGAGAGAAAAAAGTAAGCCTCATTTAGAAAGCAATACCATTAGCGGTCTCTCCAACCTCCGTGAACAATTTAAAGGGAATGTTTATATAGAAGGCTTGTTCACTACCCTACCTCCTATAGTGTAGAGATTCCTCTCGATACTACACCTGTCTTGAAATTGCCGGCGTTGCGCAGCCTCGTTTTGACCATGACGGCGAATGCAGCCACGGTTGCCGTATACATCCCACGCAAGGGTGGGAAAACGTGATTTGACATCCAGTATATATATAAACCGTTACAGAATACGACACTCAAAACTTAACAACTTTTACACTCTCCTAACTTCTGGGAACAAATTGAAAGTATAAGCCAGCCTAACCTAACCTAAGTATATAGCAGGATTGCCCACTACCATACCTCCTATAGTGATGAGATTCCTCTCGATCGGACACCAGTCACGAAAATCACGGAATCTCAAAAATGACGGCAAACGAAGCCACAGTTGCCGCCATACTCAAAGGTTATGCTGGGTAAAAAGTTCTCTACGAAAAGGGCTGCTTTTCGCGCTCGGGTTACAAAATTAATGTAAAGAACAATCCAAAAACATGAATTAGGTCAAACTCATGTTAATTACAACCTCATAGAACAATTTCAAGCCAGGACTTAACAAAGTGTAAACGGGGCTGCTTCTGTACCCTAATCCCTATAATGTAGCGATTCCTCTCGATTGCACACCAGTCACGAAAAATCACAGAATGTCAAAAATGACGGCAAACGAAGCCACGGTTGCCGTCATATTCTAACGTTATGCTGGGTGAAAAGTCGCCAACAACAATGTTCACAGTTCCCGTCAGATTGCCCACTGTTCCCGAAATGTGGTTCATACATGCTGTCAACATGTTCAGGAAACCCCTCAGAGCGTTCAAAGTTGCACACACAATGCTTAATAGTTCCACTCAAATAGCTCACAGTTGCCGTCAGAATCCTCACAGTAGACGTCAAATTGCTCACACTTGCCGTCAGAGTGCTCATAGTTGCCGACTTTTCATTCATAGTCCCCGACATAAAAGTTTATAGTTCCCGACTAATGGCTCACAGTTGCCGTCAGAATCGTCACAAAAGGCGTCACAATGCTCACACTTGCCGTCAAAGCGCTCATAGTTGCCGACTATGTGTTCATAATTGCGGACATAGGCCTCACAGTTGCCGTCAAAACGCTCATAGTTGCCGAATTTTCGTTGATAATTCCGGACAATGGGCTCATAGTTAATCACATACTGGTTCGTGCTCATCTTCAAAATAAACACAGTTGCCTTCAGACTGTTCACACGTAATTTCAAAATGCTCACACTCGCTTACACGATGCTCATAGTTGCCGACTTTTAATTCATAATGCTGATAATGTAAGTTAAAGGGTTCATGGTTGCTCTCAAAAGTTTCACAGTTGCGGTCAGATTTTTCACAAAAGCCGTCATAATGCTCACATTAAAAAAAAAGTGCTCATAGTTGCCGACCAAGGCCTCACAGTTGCCGTCAAAACGCTCATAGTTGCCGACTTTTCGTTCATAATTGCCGACCAAGGCCTCACAATTGCCGTCGAAACGTTCATAGTTGCCGACTATTCGTTCATAATTGCCGACCAATGCCTCACAGTTGCCGTCAAAACGCTCACAGTTGCCGACTTTTCGTTCATAATTGCGTACAAAGGGCTCATAGTTGCCTACTTAATGGTTCCAGCTCATCTTCAAAATATTCATAATTGCCTTCAGAATGTTCACACGTAGTTTCAAAATGCTCACATTCGCTTCCACGATGCTCATAGTTGCCGACTTTTCATTCATAATATCTAACATACTCCTGATAGTGTAAGTTAAATGGTTCATGGTTGCTATCAAAAGGCTCACAGTTGCCGTCACATTATTTGCACAAGCCGTCAGAATGCTCACATTAAGAAAAAAAGTGCTCATAGTTGGCGACCATTCGTTCATAATTGCCGACCAAGGCCTCACAGTTGCCGACTATTCGTTCATAATTGCCGACTAAGGCCTCACAGTTGCCGTCAAAACGCTCATAGTTGCCGACTACTCGCTCATAATTGCCGACCAATGCCTCACAGTTGCCGTCAAAACGCTCATAGTTGCCGACTTTTCATTCATAGTCCCCGACATAAAAGTTTATAGTTCCCGACTAATGGCTCACAGTTGCCGTCAGAATCGTCACAAAAGGCGTCACAATGCTCACACTTGCCGTCAAAGCGTTCATAGTTGCCGACTATTTGTTCATAATTGCGGACATAGGCCTCACAGTTGCCGTCAAAACGCTCATAGTTGCCGACTTTTCGTTGATAATTGCGGACAATGGGCTCATAGTTAATCACATACTCGTTCGTGCTCATCTTCAAAATAATCACAGTTGCCTTCAGAATGTTCACACGTACTTTCAAAATGCTCACACTCGCTTACACGATGCTCATAGTTGCCGACTTTTAATTCATAATACTGATAATGTAAGTTAAATGGTTCATGGTTGCTGTCAAAAGTCTCACAGTTGCGGTCAAATTTTTCACACAAGCCGTCATAATGCTCAAATTTTAAAAAAAGAGTGCTCATAGTTGCCGACCAAGGCCTCACAGTTGCCGTCAAAACGCTCATAGTTGCCGATTTTTCGTTCATAATTGCCGACGAAGGCCTCACAGTTGCCGTCAAAACGTTCATAGTTGCCGACTTTTCCTTCATAATTTCGTACAAAGGGCTCATAGTTGCCTAATTAATGGTTCCAGCTCATCTTCAAAATACTCATAGTTGCCTTCAGAATGTTCACACGTAGTTTCAAAATGCTCACATTCGCTTCCACGATGCTCATAGTTGCCGACTTTTCATTCATAATATCTAACATACTGCTGATAGTGTAAGTTAAATGGATCATGGTTGCTATCAAAAGGCTCACAGTTCCCGTCACATTATTTGCACAAGCCGTCAGAATGCTCACATTAAGAAAAAAAGTGCTCATAGTTGCCGACCATTCGTTCATAATTGCCGACCAAGGCCTCACAGTTGCCATCAAAACGCTCATAGTTGGCGACTTTTCGTTCATAATTGCCGACCAAGGCCTCACAGTTGCCGTCAAAACGCTCATAGTTGCCGACCATTCGTTCATAATTGCCGACCAAGGCCTCACAGTTGCCGTCAAAACGCTCATAGTTGCCGACTATTCGTTCATAATTGCCGACCAAAGCCTCACAGTTGCCGTCAAAACGCTCATAGTTGCCGACTTTTCGTTCATAATTGCCGACGAAAGCCTCACAGTTGCCGTCAAAACGTTCATAGTTGCCGACTATTCGTTCATAATTGCCGACCAAGGCCTCACAGTTGCCGTCAAAACGTTCATAGTTGCCGACTTTTCCTTCATAATTGCGTACAAAGGGCTCATAGTTGCCTACTTAATGGTTCCAGCTCATCTTCAAAATACTCATAGTTGCCTTCAGAATGTTCACACGTAGTTTCAAAATGCTCACATTCGCTTCCACGATGCTCATAGTTGCCGACTTTTCATTCATAATATCTAACATACTGCTGATAGTGTAAGTTAAATGGATCATGGTTGCTATCAAAAGGCTCACAGTTCCCGTCACATTATTTGCACAAGCCGTCAGAATGCTCACATTAAGAAAAAAAGTGCTCATAGTTGCCGACCATTCGTTCATAATTGCCGACCAAGGCCTCACAGTTGCCGTCAAAACGCTCATAGTTGCCGACTTTTTGTTCATAATTGCGTACAAAGGGCTCATAGTTGCCTACATAATGGTTCGTTCTCATCTTCAAAATACTCACAGTTGCCTTCAGAATGTTCAAACGTAATTTCAAAATGCTCACACTCGCTTCCATGATGCTCATAGTTGCTGACTTTTCATTCATAATATCTAACATATTGCTGATAGTGTAAGTTAAATGGTTGATGGTTGCTGTCAAAAGTCTCATAGTTGCGGTCAGATTCTTGACACAAGCCGTCAGAATGCTCACATTCAAAAAAAAAAAAGTGCTCATAGTTGCCGACTATTTGCTCATAATTGCCGACCAACTCCTCACAGTTGCCGTCAAAACGCTCATAGTTGCCGACTTTTCGTTCATAATTGCGTACAAAGGGCTCATAGTTGCCTACATAATGTTTCGTGCTTATCTTCAAAATACTCACAGTTGCCTTCAGAATGTTCACACGTACTTTCAAAAAGCTCACACTCGCTCCCACGATGGTCATAGTTGCCGACTTTTTATTCATAATGCTGATAGTGTAAGTTACATGGTTGATGGTTGCTGTCAAAAGTCTCATAGTTGCGGTCAGATTCTTGACACAAGCCGTCAGAATGCTCACATTCAAAAAAAAAAAAAGGGCTCATAGTTGCCGACTATTTGCTCATAATTGCCGACCAACTCCTCACTGTTGCCGTCAAAACGCTCATAGTTGCCGACTTTTCGTTCATAATTGCGTACAAAGGGCTCATAGTTGCCTACTTAATGGTCCCAGCTCATCTTCAAAATACTCATAGTTGCCTTCAGAATGTTCACACGTAGTTTCAAAATGCTCACATTCGCTTCCACGATGCTCATAGTTGCCGACTTTTCATTCATAATATCTAACATACTGCTGATAGTGTAAGTTAAATGGATCATGGTTGCTATCAAAAGGCTCACAGTTCCCGTCACATTATTTGCATAAGCCGTCAGAATGCTCACATTAAGAAAAAAAGTGCTCATAGTTGCCGACCATTCGTTCATAATTGCCGACCAAGGCCTCACAGTTGCCATCAAAACGCTCATAGTTGGCGACTTTTCGTTCATAATTGCCGACCAAGGCCTCACAGTTGCCGTCAAAACGCTCATAGTTGCCGACCATTCGTTCATAATTGCCGACCAAGGCCTCACATTTGCCGTCAAAACGCTCATAGTTGCCGACTATTCGTTCATAATTGCCGACCAAAGCCTCACAGTTGCCGTCAAAACGCTCATAGTTGCCGACTTTTCGTTCATAATTGCCGACGAAGGCCTCACAGTTGCCGTCAAAACGTTCATAGTTGCCGACTATTCGTTCATTATTGCCGACCAAGGCCTCACAGTTGCCGTCAAAACGTTCATAGTTGCCGACTTTTCCTTCATAATTGCGTACAAAGGGCTCATAGTTGCCTACTTAATGGTTCCAGCTCATTTTCAAAATACTCATAGTTGCCTTCAGAATGTTCACACGTAGTTTCAAAATGCTCACATTCGCTTCCACGATGCTCATAGTTGCCGACTTTTCATTCATAATATCTAACATACTGCTGATTGTGTAACTTAAGTGGTTCATGGTTGGTGTCAGAAGCCTCACAATTTCTGTCACAATGCTCACGCAAAACGTAAGAATTCTCACATTAAAAAAAAAAAGTGCTCATAGTTGCCGACTATTCGTTCATAATTGCCGACCAAGGCCTCACAGTTGCCGTCAAAACGCTCATAGTTGCCGACTTTTCGTTCATAATTGCGGACAAAGGGCTCATAGTTGCCCACATACTGATTCGTGCTCATCCTAAAAATACTCACAGTTGCCTTCAGAATGTTCACACGTAGTTTCAAAATGCTCACACTCTCTTACACAATGCTCTTAGTTGCCGACTTTTCATTCATAATGCTGATAGTGTAAGTTAAATGGTTCACAGTTGCTGTGAAAAGTCTCATAGTTGCGGTCAGATTCTTGACACAAGCCGTCAGAATGCTCACATTCAAAAAAAAAAGTGCTCATAGTTGCCGACTATTTGCTCATAATTGCCGACCAACTCCTCACAGTTGCCGTCAAAACGCTCATAGTTGCCGACTTTTCGTTCATAATTGCGTACAAAGGGCTCATAGTTGCCTACATAATGTTTCGTGCTTATCTTCAAAATACTCACAGTTGCCTTCAGAATGTTCACACGTACTTTCAAAAAGCTCACACTCGCTCCCACGATGGTCATAGTTGCCGACTTTTTATTCATAATGCTGATAGTGTAAGTTACATGGTTGATGGTTGCTGTCAAAAGTCTCATAGTTGCGGTCAGATTCTTGACACAAGCCGTCAGAATGCTCACATTCAAAAAAAAAAAAAGTGCTCATAGTTGCCGACTATTTGCTCATAATTGCCGACCAACTCCTCACAGTTGCCGTCAAAACGCTCATAGTTGCCGACATTTCGTTCATAATTGCGGACAAAGGGCTCATAGTTGCCCACATACTGATTCGTGCTCATCCTAAAAATACTCACAGTTGCCTTCAGAATGTTCACACGTAGTTTCAAAATGCTCACACTCTCTTACACAATGCTCTTAGTTGCCGACTTTTCATTCATAATGCTGATAGTGTAAGTTAAATGGTTCACAGTTGCTGTGAAAAGTCTCACAGTTGCGGCCAGATTCTTCAGACAAGCCGTGATAATCCTCACATTAGAAAAAAAAATGTGCTCATAGTTGCCGACCATTCGTTCATAATTGCCGACCAAGGCCTCACAGTTGCTGTCAAAACGCTCATAGTTGCCGACTACATGTTTATAATTGCCGACCAACGCCTCACAGTTGCCGTCAAAACGCTCATAGTTGCCGACTTTTTGTTCATAATTGCGGACAAAGGGCTCATAGTTTCCTACATAATGTTTCATGCTCATCCTCAGAATACACACAGCTGCCTTCAGAATGTTCACGCGTACTTTAAAAATGCTCACACTCGCTTCCACGATGCTCATAGTTGCCGACTTTTCATTCATAATATCTAACATACTGCTGATAGTGTAACTTAAATGGTTCACGGTTGGTGTCAAAAGCCTCACAGTTTCTGTCACAATGCTCACGCAAAACGTGAGAATTCTCACATTAAAAAAAAGTGCTCATAGTTGCCGACTATTCGTTCATAATTGCCGACCAAGGCCTCACAGTTGCCGTCAAAACGTTCATAGTTGCCGACTTTTCGTTCATAATTGCGGACAAAGGGCTCATATTTGCCTACATATTCGTTCGTGCCCATCTTCAAAATACTTACAGTTGCCTTCAGAATCTTCACACGTACTTTCAAAATGCTCACACTCGTTTCCACGATGCTCATAGTTGCCGACTTTTCATTCATAATATCTAACATACTGCTGATAGTGTAAGTTAAATGGTTCATGGTTGTTGTCGAAAGCCTCACAGTTTCCGTCAGATTCCTCACGCAAGCCGTCAGAATGTTCACATTAAAAAAAAAAAGTGCTCATAGTTGCCGACCATTCGTTCATAATTGCCGACCAAGGCCTCACAGTTGCATTCAAAACGCTCATAGTTGCCTAGTTTTCGTTCATAATTGCGGATATGGGGCTCACAATTGAAAACATAATTCTTCATGCTTATGTTGAAAATACTCGCAGTTTGCTCCAGAAAGTTCACACGTGCTTTCAAGGTGCTCACACTGGCTTTCACGCTGCTCATAGTTGCCGACTTTTCGTTCATAGTTGCCGACTTTTTGTTGATAATTGCAGTTATGGGGCTCACAATTGAAAACATAATTCTTCATGCTTATCTTGAAAATACTCGCAGTTTGCTTCAGAATGTTCACACGTGCTTTCAAAGTGCTCACACTAGTTCTCATGATGCTCATAGTTGCCGACTTTTTGTTCATAATTGCCGGCCAAGGCCTCACAGTTGCCGTGAACACGCTCATAGTTGCCGACTTTTCGTTCATAATTTTGGACATGGGCTCACACTTGCCGTCAGATGGTTCACGCTACAGCGGTACTTGGGCAATGAGTATTTCTTTATATGTACTAACATAGGTTAATTTCGAAGAAGAAGTTAGTTAAAAATATAGAATTATCAAATATACAAAAAAAAAAGATATTCATATGTCATAAAATAATAAGGTTTTCAATATCTAGTTGGCAGGCAATCAGATAAATAATACATATATATATATATATATATATATATATATATATAATGGAGAGAAACCACGTAATGGAAACATTGTTATTTTGATGTGGCTCGTATGTATTATAAGAAAATAAGGAACCAAGGCTACAGCGAATTGTATTTTATCGTTGTAACACTAGCCGTCAAACTGCTCACACTTGCCGTCAAAATTCTTATACATGTCCTCAAAATTTATAAAATTACTAAATGTGGTAAGAAAAAAAAAAGCAACGAAGGCTTTACGTATACGACGCCTTTCACACCCGCAAATTATGAGGCACTTCCTGTAGAGTTATAATGGCCATATTTGACGAAACTGTAGCCTTTCGGGAGTAAGTCACAGGAAAATTTCCAAAAGTGAATATTTCGAATGTTTAGTTGGTCTAAAGGGGCGATGAAGATATTTCCCATGTTATTTAAATGGACGGTTTTGCGGACCTATAATCTGAAATTTTAGGTACTTTTAATAAAACTTTGAAATTCCGTATACTTGTACGTTTTCCTAAGTCTTACCTAGTTGGATATATATTTCCAAGTTTAGCGTGGTTTTATGCGGAACTCAAAAAATTTCCCATGTTATTTCTATGAAACACCTTTGACATCCCAAAATTATTGGGCACTTCCTGTAGGGCTACAATAACTAATTTCGACATGATTGTAGATTGTCGGGACTAACCAACAGGAAAATTGTCAAAAGTGAATATTTTTAACTTTTAAGAGGTCTAAAGAGGAAATGAAGAAATTCCCCATGTTATTTAAATGGGCCTTTATTTAGACTTGTAATCTCAAAGTTTAGTTACTTGTAATTGGAACACAAACGAGAAATTCGGTATTCTTGTACGTTTTCATTAGCGTTACCTAAGTAAATCAGTACAAAGTAAAAATTTTCAACTTTAGAGTGGTTTTATGGGGAATTGAAAAGTCTTTCTCATGTCATTTATATGGGACGTCTTCTGCACGCCAAAATGTTCGGTTAATTGTGGTAGGATTGCAATGATGAAATTTAGCATAATTGTAGGCTTTCCAGACTAAGCTACAGCAAAATTGCCAAAAGTGAATATTTTTAATGTTTAAGGGGTCTAAAGGAGGATGAAGAAATCCCCACGCTATTTAAATAGGCGTTTTCTTGGGATCCAAAATCTTATCTTTTAATTAGTTGAAATAGTAAAGTAAACTTGAAATTCCCTAGAATTGTGAGAATAAGAGGTGCAAGGGCGAAATACCTTCAAAAGGAGGGGCTTTGTGGGCGAAGCCACAAGCTAACCAAACTAAACTTTTGTTTGTCTTTTACCGAAGGTTTGAAAAGTTTTCGACTAAGAGAGGTGTAGCTGTGCACGAAGATGTGTTGACATTGTGCGGAAAAGTGGAAAGAAGAAAAATAGTGATAAGCGAAAAAAAATAATAATAATAACATAAATTTTATTTAATCATATACTTTACTCTTTCAATGGGTGAACAATAATAGAGCATGAAAGTAAATTAGAGTAAATTTATATTTCGCTCACACTTGAGGTCATTTTTATTCGAAACTAAGCTTTTGCACTACTATAAGGAAACTATTCAAAACTGAGAAGTGCAATTTCTACAACAAGTGTACCTGGATATTATGCGTTCGAGTACGTGTAAGGAATTATTGTATCTGCACTTTTCTACAAGAAAAGATACTCTAAATTGTTGTAGAAATTTGAAAATTTGACGGCAAACAGAGCCCACGCTTAACGTGAACACCGCCCGTGAGAGTACATAATTTGATATCTTTTTTTTTTCTTTTCTTTCATTTTTTCTTTCTTTCCATTTTCTTTCTTTTTCTTTTCTTTTTTCTTCTTCTCAACAGAAAGAAAACTAGTGAAACTAGAGAAGAGAAATCTCTACCGAGAATGTACGAAAACATTTTTTTTTTTTTTATCGAAGTAGGTGGAAGGAATCATCGGATCAAAATGCTCAAAGTTGCCATGAGGATCCTCACACAAGCCGTCAAAATGCTCATAGTTGCCCACAATTCGTTCATAATTGCGGACATAGAGCTCACAGTTACCATGAGAAGGTTCACACTAGCCGTCAAAATCCTCACACTTGCCGTCAAAACGCTCATAGTTGCCGACCATTCGTTCATAATTGCCGACCAAGGCCTCACAGTTGCCGTCAAAACGCTCATAGTTGCCGACTATTCGTTCATAATTGCCGACCAAAGCCTCACAGTTGCCGTCAAAACGCTCATAGTTGCCGACTTTTCGTTCATAATTGCCGACGAAGGCCTCACAGTTGCCGTCAAAACGTTCATAGTTGCCGACTATTCGTTCATTATTGCCGACCAAGGCCTCACAGTTGCCGTCAAAACGTTCATAGTTGCCGACTTTTCCTTCATAATTGCGTACAAAGGGCTCATAGTTGCCTACTTAATGGTTCCAGCTCATTTTCAAAATACTCATAGTTGCCTTCAGAATGTTCACACGTAGTTTCAAAATGCTCACATTCGCTTCCACGATGCTCATAGTTGCCGACTTTTCATTCATAATATCTAACATACTGCTGATTGTGTAACTTAAGTGGTTCATGGTTGGTGTCAGAAGCCTCACAATTTCTGTCACAATGCTCACGCAAAACGTAAGAATTCTCACATTAAAAAAAAAAGTGCTCATAGTTGCCGACTATTCGTTCATAATTGCCGACCAAGGCCTCACAGTTGCCGTCAAAACGCTCATAGTTGCCGACTTTTCGTTCATAATTGCGGACAAAGGGCTCATAGTTGCCCACATACTGATTCGTGCTCATCCTAAAAATACTCACAGTTGCCTTCAGAATGTTCACACGTAGTTTCAAAATGCTCACACTCTCTTACACAATGCTCTTAGTTGCCGACTTTTCATTCATAATGCTGATAGTGTAAGTTAAATGGTTCACAGTTGCTGTGAAAAGTCTCATAGTTGCGGTCAGATTCTTGACACAAGCCGTCAGAATGCTCACATTCAAAAAAAAAAGTGCTCATAGTTGCCGACTATTTGCTCATAATTGCCGACCAACTCCTCACAGTTGCCGTCAAAACGCTCATAGTTGCCGACTTTTCGTTCATAATTGCGTACAAAGGGCTCATAGTTGCCTACATAATGTTTCGTGCTTATCTTCAAAATACTCACAGTTGCCTTCAGAATGTTCACACGTACTTTCAAAAAGCTCACACTCGCTCCCACGATGGTCATAGTTGCCGACTTTTTATTCATAATGCTGATAGTGTAAGTTACATGGTTGATGGTTGCTGTCAAAAGTCTCATAGTTGCGGTCAGATTCTTGACACAAGCCGTCAGAATGCTCACATTCAAAAAAAAAAAAAGTGCTCATAGTTGCCGACTATTTGCTCATAATTGCCGACCAACTCCTCACAGTTGCCGTCAAAACGCTCATAGTTGCCGACATTTCGTTCATAATTGCGGACAAAGGGCTCATAGTTGCCCACATACTGATTCGTGCTCATCCTAAAAATACTCACAGTTGCCTTCAGAATGTTCACACGTAGTTTCAAAATGCTCACACTCTCTTACACAATGCTCTTAGTTGCCGACTTTTCATTCATAATGCTGATAGTGTAAGTTAAATGGTTCACAGTTGCTGTGAAAAGTCTCACAGTTGCGGCCAGATTCTTCAGACAAGCCGTGATAATCCTCACATTAGAAAAAAAAATGTGCTCATAGTTGCCGACCATTCGTTCATAATTGCCGACCAAGGCCTCACAGTTGCTGTCAAAACGCTCATAGTTGCCGACTACATGTTTATAATTGCCGACCAACGCCTCACAGTTGCCGTCAAAACGCTCATAGTTGCCGACTTTTTGTTCATAATTGCGGACAAAGGGCTCATAGTTTCCTACATAATGTTTCATGCTCATCCTCAGAATACACACAGCTGCCTTCAGAATGTTCACGCGTACTTTAAAAATGCTCACACTCGCTTCCACGATGCTCATAGTTGCCGACTTTTCATTCATAATATCTAACATACTGCTGATAGTGTAACTTAAATGGTTCACGGTTGGTGTCAAAAGCCTCACAGTTTCTGTCACAATGCTCACGCAAAACGTGAGAATTCTCACATTAAAAAAAAGTGCTCATAGTTGCCGACTATTCGTTCATAATTGCCGACCAAGGCCTCACAGTTGCCGTCAAAACGTTCATAGTTGCCGACTTTTCGTTCATAATTGCGGACAAAGGGCTCATATTTGCCTACATATTCGTTCGTGCCCATCTTCAAAATACTTACAGTTGCCTTCAGAATCTTCACACGTACTTTCAAAATGCTCACACTCGTTTCCACGATGCTCATAGTTGCCGACTTTTCATTCATAATATCTAACATACTGCTGATAGTGTAAGTTAAATGGTTCATGGTTGTTGTCGAAAGCCTCACAGTTTCCGTCAGATTCCTCACGCAAGCCGTCAGAATGTTCACATTAAAAAAAAAAAGTGCTCATAGTTGCCGACCATTCGTTCATAATTGCCGACCAAGGCCTCACAGTTGCATTCAAAACGCTCATAGTTGCCTAGTTTTCGTTCATAATTGCGGATATGGGGCTCACAATTGAAAACATAATTCTTCATGCTTATGTTGAAAATACTCGCAGTTTGCTCCAGAAAGTTCACACGTGCTTTCAAGGTGCTCACACTGGCTTTCACGCTGCTCATAGTTGCCGACTTTTCGTTCATAGTTGCCGACTTTTTGTTGATAATTGCAGTTATGGGGCTCACAATTGAAAACATAATTCTTCATGCTTATCTTGAAAATACTCGCAGTTTGCTTCAGAATGTTCACACGTGCTTTCAAAGTGCTCACACTAGTTCTCATGATGCTCATAGTTGCCGACTTTTTGTTCATAATTGCCGGCCAAGGCCTCACAGTTGCCGTGAACACGCTCATAGTTGCCGACTTTTCGTTCATAATTTTGGACATGGGCTCACACTTGCCGTCAGATGGTTCACGCTACAGCGGTACTTGGGCAATGAGTATTTCTTTATATGTACTAACATAGGTTAATTTCGAAGAAGAAGTTAGTTAAAAATATAGAATTATCAAATATACAAAAAAAAAAGATATTCATATGTCATAAAATAATAAGGTTTTCAATATCTAGTTGGCAGGCAATCAGATAAATAATACATATATATATATATATATATATATATATATATATATATATATGGAGAGAAACCACGTAATGGAAACATTGTTATTTTGATGTGGCTCGTATGTATTATAAGAAAATAAGGAACCAAGGCTACAGCGAATTGTATTTTATCGTTGTAACACTAGCCGTCAAACTGCTCACACTTGCCGTCAAAATTCTTATACATGTCCTCAAAATTTATAAAATTACTAAATGTGGTAAGAAAAAAAAAAGCAACGAAGGCTTTACGTATACGACGCCTTTCACACCCGCAAATTATGAGGCACTTCCTGTAGAGTTATAATGGCCATATTTGACGAAACTGTAGCCTTTCGGGAGTAAGTCACAGGAAAATTTCCAAAAGTGAATATTTCGAATGTTTAGTTGGTCTAAAGGGGCGATGAAGATATTTCCCATGTTATTTAAATGGACGGTTTTGCGGACCTATAATCTGAAATTTTAGGTACTTTTAATAAAACTTTGAAATTCCGTATACTTGTACGTTTTCGTAAGTCTTACCTAGTTGGATATATATTTCCAAGTTTAGCGTGGTTTTATGCGGAACTCAAAAAATTTCCCATGTTATTTCTATGAAACACCTTTGACATCCCAAAATTATTGGGCACTTCCTGTAGGGCTACAATAACTAATTTCGACATGATTGTAGATTGTCGGGACTAACCAACAGGAAAATTGTCAAAAGTGAATATTTTTAACTTTTAAGAGGTCTAAAGAGGAAATGAAGAAATTCCCCATGTTATTTAAATGGGCCTTTATTTAGACTTGTAATCTCAAAGTTTAGTTACTTGTAATTGGAACACAAACGAGAAATTCGGTATTCTTGTACGTTTTCATTAGCGTTACCTAAGTAAATCAGTACAAAGTAAAAATTTTCAACTTTAGAGTGGTTTTATGGGGAATTGAAAAGTCTTTCTCATGTCATTTATATGGGACGTCTTCTGCACGCCAAAATGTTCGGTTAATTGTGGTAGGATTGCAATGATGAAATTTAGCATAATTGTAGGCTTTCCAGACTAAGCTACAGCAAAATTGCCAAAAGTGAATATTTTTAATGTTTAAGGGGTCTAAAGGAGGATGAAGAAATCCCCACGCTATTTAAATAGGCGTTTTCTTGGGATCCAAAATCTTATCTTTTAATTAGTTGAAATAGTAAAGTAAACTTGAAATTCCCTAGAATTGTGAGAATAAGAGGTGCAAGGGCGAAATACCTTCAAAAGGAGGGGCTTTGTGGGCGAAGCCACAAGCTAACCAAACTAAACTTTTGTTTGTCTTTTACCGAAGGTTTGAAAAGTTTTCGACTAAGAGAGGTGTAGCTGTGCACGAAGATGTGTTGACATTGTGCGGAAAAATGGAAAGAAGAAAAATAGTGATAAGCGAAAAAAAATAATAATAATAACATAAATTTTATTTAATCATATACTTTACTCTTTCAATGGGTGAACAATAATAGAGCATGAAAGTAAATTAGAGTAAATTTATATTTCGCTCACACTTGAGGTCATTTTTATTCGAAACTAAGCTTTTGCACTACTATAAGGAAACTATTCAAAACTGAGAAGTGCAATTTCTACAACAAGTGTACCTGGATATTATGCGTTCGAGTACGTGTAAGGAATTATTGTATCTGCACTTTTCTACAAGAAAAGATACTCTAAATTGTTGTAGAAATTTGAAAATTTGACGGCAAACAGAGCCCACGCTTAACGTGAACACCGCCCGTGAGAGTACATAATTTGATATCTTTTTTTTTCTTTTCTTTCATTTTTTCTTTCTTTCCATTTTCTTTCTTTTTCTTTTCTTTTTTCTTCTTCTCAACAGAAAGAAAACTAGTGAAACTAGAGAAGAGAAATCTCTACCGAGAATGTACGAAAACATTTTTTTTTTTTTATCGAAGTAGGTGGAAGGAATCATCGGATCAAAATGCTCAAAGTTGCCATGAGGATCCTCACACAAGCCGTCAAAATGCTCATAGTTGCCCACAATTCGTTCATAATTGCGGACATAGAGCTCACAGTTACCATGAGAAGGTTCACACTAGCCGTCAAAATCCTCACACTTGCCGTCAAAACGCTCATAGTTGCCGACCATTCGTTCATAATTGCCGACCAAGGCCTCACAGTTGCCGTCAAAACGCTCATAGTTGCCGACTATTCGTTCATAATTGCCGACCAAAGCCTCACAGTTGCCGTCAAAACGCTCATAGTTGCCGACTTTTCGTTCATAATTGCCGACGAAGGCCTCACAGTTGCCGTCAAAACGTTCATAGTTGCCGACTATTCGTTCATTATTGCCGACCAAGGCCTCACAGTTGCCGTCAAAACGTTCATAGTTGCCGACTTTTCCTTCATAATTGCGTACAAAGGGCTCATAGTTGCCTACTTAATGGTTCCAGCTCATTTTCAAAATACTCATAGTTGCCTTCAGAATGTTCACACGTAGTTTCAAAATGCTCACATTCGCTTCCACGATGCTCATAGTTGCCGACTTTTCATTCATAATATCTAACATACTGCTGATTGTGTAACTTAAGTGGTTCATGGTTGGTGTCAGAAGCCTCACAATTTCTGTCACAATGCTCACGCAAAACGTAAGAATTCTCACATTAAAAAAAAAGTGCTCATAGTTGCCGACTATTCGTTCATAATTGCCGACCAAGGCCTCACAGTTGCCGTCAAAACGCTCATAGTTGCCGACTTTTCGTTCATAATTGCGGACAAAGGGCTCATAGTTGCCCACATACTGATTCGTGCTCATCCTAAAAATACTCACAGTTGCCTTCAGAATGTTCACACGTAGTTTCAAAATGCTCACACTCTCTTACACAATGCTCTTAGTTGCCGACTTTTCATTCATAATGCTGATAGTGTAAGTTAAATGGTTCACAGTTGCTGTGAAAAGTCTCATAGTTGCGGTCAGATTCTTGACACAAGCCATCAGAATGCTCACATTCAAAAAAAAAAGTGCTCATAGTTGCCGACTATTTGCTCATAATTGCCGACCAACTCCTCACAGCTGCCGTCAAAACGCTCATAGTTGCCGACTTTTCGTTCATAATTGCGTACAAAGGGCTCATAGTTGCCTACATAATGTTTCGTGCTTATCTTCAAAATACTCACAGTTGCCTTCAGAATGTTCACACGTACTTTCAAAAAGCTCACACTCGCTCCCACGATGGTCATAGTTGCCGACTTTTTATTCATAATGCTGATAGTGTAAGTTACATGGTTGATGGTTGCTGTCAAAAGTCTCATAGTTGCGGTCAGATTCTTGACACAAGCCGTCAGAATGCTCACATTCAAAAAAAAAAAAGTGCTCATAGTTGCCGACTATTTGCTCATAATTGCCGACCAACTCCTCACAGTTGCCGTCAAAACGCTCATAGTTGCCGACATTTCGTTCATAATTGCGGACAAAGGGCTCATAGTTGCCCACATACTGATTCGTGCTCATCCTAAAAATACTCACAGTTGCCTTCAGAATGTTCACACGTAGTTTCAAAATGCTCACACTCTCTTACACAATGCTCTTAGTTGCCGACTTTTCATTCATAATGCTGATAGTGTAAGTTAAATGGTTCACAGTTGCTGTGAAAAGTCTCACAGTTGCGGCCAGATTCTTCAGACAAGCCGTGATAATCCTCACATTAGAAAAAAAAATGTGCTCATAGTTGCCGACCATTCGTTCATAATTGCCGACCAAGGCCTCACAGTTGCTGTCAAAACGCTCATAGTTGCCGACTACATGTTTATAATTGCCGACCAACGCCTCACAGTTGCCGTCAAAACGCTCATAGTTGCCGACTTTTTGTTCATAATTGCGGACAAAGGGCTCATAGTTTCCTACATAATGTTTCATGCTCATCCTCAGAATACACACAGCTGCCTTCAGAATGTTCACGCGTACTTTAAAAATGCTCACACTCGCTTCCACGATGCTCATAGTTGCCGACTTTTCATTCATAATATCTAACATACTGCTGATAGTGTAACTTAAATGGTTCACGGTTGGTGTCAAAAGCCTCACAGTTTCTGTCACAATGCTCACGCAAAACGTGAGAATTCTCACATTAAAAAAAAGTGCTCATAGTTGCCGACTATTCGTTCATAATTGCCGACCAAGGCCTCACAGTTGCCGTCAAAACGTTCATAGTTGCCGACTTTTCGTTCATAATTGCGGACAAAGGGCTCATATTTGCCTACATATTCGTTCGTGCCCATCTTCAAAATACTTACAGTTGCCTTCAGAATCTTCACACGTACTTTCAAAATGCTCACACTCGTTTCCACGATGCTCATAGTTGCCGACTTTTCATTCATAATATCTAACATACTGCTGATAGTGTAAGTTAAATGGTTCATGGTTGTTGTCGAAAGCCTCACAGTTTCCGTCAGATTCCTCACGCAAGCCGTCAGAATGTTCACATTAAAAAAAAAAGTGCTCATAGTTGCCGACCATTCGTTCATAATTGCCGACCAAGGCCTCACAGTTGCATTCAAAACGCTCATAGTTGCCTAGTTTTCGTTCATAATTGCGGATATGGGGCTCACAATTGAAAACATAATTCTTCATGCTTATGTTGAAAATACTCGCAGTTTGCTTCAGAATGTTCACACGTGCTTTCAAAGTGCTCACACTAGTTCTCATGATGCTCATAGTTGCCGACTTTTTGTTCATAATTGCCGGCCAAGGCCTCACAGTTGCCGTGAACACGCTCATAGTTGCCGACTTTTCGTTCATAATTTTGGACATGGGCTCACACTTGCCGTCAGATGGTTCACGCTACAGCGGTACTTGGGCAATGAGTATTTCTTTATATGTACTAACATAGGTTAATTTCGAAGAAGAAGTTAGTTAAAAATATAGAATTATCAAATATACAAAAAAAAAAGATATTCATATGTCATAAAATAATAAGGTTTTCAATATCTAGTTGGCAGGCAATCAGATAAATAATACATATATATATATATATATATATATATATATATATATATATAAATGGAGAGAAACCACGTAATGGAAACATTGTTATTTTGATGTGGCTCGTATGTATTATAAGAAAATAAGGAACCAAGGCTACAGCGAATTGTATTTTATCGTTGTAACACTAGCCGTCAAACTGCTCACACTTGCCGTCAAAATTCTTATACATGTCCTCAAAATTTATAAAATTACTAAATGTGGTAAGAAAAAAAAAAAGCAACGAAGGCTTTACGTATACGACGCCTTTCACACCCGCAAATTATGAGGCACTTCCTGTAGAGTTATAATGGCCATATTTGACGAAACTGTAGCCTTTCGGGAGTAAGTCACAGGAAAATTTCCAAAAGTGAATATTTCGAATGTTTAGTTGGTCTAAAGGGGCGATGAAGATATTTCCCATGTTATTTAAATGGACGGTTTTGCGGACCTATAATCTGAAATTTTAGGTACTTTTAATAAAACTTTGAAATTCCGTATACTTGTACGTTTTCGTAAGTCTTACCTAGTTGGATATATATTTCCAAGTTTAGCGTGGTTTTATGCGGAACTCAAAAAATTTCCCATGTTATTTCTATGAAACACCTTTGACATCCCAAAATTATTGGGCACTTCCTGTAGGGCTACAATAACTAATTTCGACATGATTGTAGATTGTCGGGACTAACCAACAGGAAAATTGTCAAAAGTGAATATTTTTAACTTTTAAGAGGTCTAAAGAGGAAATGAAGAAATTCCCCATGTTATTTAAATGGGCCTTTATTTAGACTTGTAATCTCAAAGTTTAGTTACTTGTAATTGGAACACAAACGAGAAATTCGGTATTCTTGTACGTTTTCATTAGCGTTACCTAAGTAAATCAGTACAAAGTAAAAATTTTCAACTTTAGAGTGGTTTTATGGGGAATTGAAAAGTCTTTCTCATGTCATTTATATGGGACGTCTTCTGCACGCCAAAATGTTCGGTTAATTGTGGTAGGATTGCAATGATGAAATTTAGCATAATTGTAGGCTTTCCAGACTAAGCTACAGCAAAATTGCCAAAAGTGAATATTTTTAATGTTTAAGGGGTCTAAAGGAGGATGAAGAAATCCCCACGCTATTTAAATAGGCATTTTCTTGGGATCCAAAATCTTATCTTTTAATTAGTTGAAATAGTAAAGTAAACTTGAAATTCCCTAGAATTGTGAGAATAAGAGGTGCAAGGGCGAAATACCTTCAAAAGGAGGGGCTTTGTGGGCGAAGCCACAAGCTAACCAAACTAAACTTTTGTTTGTCTTTTACCGAAGGTTTGAAAAGTTTTCGACTAAGAGAGGTGTAGCTGTGCACGAAGATGTGTTGACATTGTGCGGAAAAATGGAAAGAAGAAAAATAGTGATAAGCGAAAAAAAATAATAATAATAACATAAATTTTATTTAATCATATACTTTACTCTTTCAATGGGTGAACAATAATAGAGCATGAAAGTAAATTAGAGTAAATTTATATTTCGCTCACACTTGAGGTCATTTTTATTCGAAACTAAGCTTTTGCACTACTATAAGGAAACTATTCAAAACTGAGAAGTGCAATTTCTACAACAAGTGTACCTGGATATTATGCGTTCGAGTACGTGTAAGGAATTATTGTATCTGCACTTTTCTACAAGAAAAGATACTCTAAATTGTTGTAGAAATTTGAAAATTTGACGGCAAACAGAGCCCACGCTTAACGTGAACACCGCCCGTGAGAGTACATAATTTGATATCTTTTTTTTTCTTTTCTTTCATTTTTTCTTTCTTTCCATTTTCTTTCTTTTTCTTTTCTTTTTTCTTCTTCTCAACAGAAAGAAAACTAGTGAAACTAGAGAAGAGAAATCTCTACCGAGAATGTACGAAAACATTTTTTTTTTTTTTTATCGAAGTAGGTGGAAGGAATCATCGGATCAAAATGCTCAAAGTTGCCATGAGGATCCTCACACAAGCCGTCAAAATGCTCATAGTTGCCCACAATTCGTTCATAATTGCGGACATAGAGCTCACAGTTACCATGAGAAGGTTCACACTAGCCGTCAAAATCCTCACACTTGCCGTCAAAACGCTCATAGTTGCCGACCATTCGTTCATAATTGCCGACCAAGGCCTCACAGTTGCCGTCAAAACGCTCATAGTTGCCGACTATTCGTTCATAATTGCCGACCAAGGCCTCACAGTTGCCGTCAAAACGCTCATAGTTGCCGACTTTTCGTTCATAATTGCGGACAAAGGGCTCATAGTTGCCCACATACTGATTCGTGCTCATCCTAAAAATACTCACAGTTGCCTTCAGAATGTTCACACGTAGTTTCAAAATGCTCACACTCTCTTACACAATGCTCTTAGTTGCCGACTTTTCATTCATAATGCTGATAGTGTAAGTTAAATGGTTCACAGTTGCTGTGAAAAGTCTCATAGTTGCGGTCAGATTCTTGACACAAGCCATCAGAATGCTCACATTCAAAAAAAAAAAAGTGCTCATAGTTGCCGACTATTTGCTCATAATTGCCGACCAACTCCTCACAGCTGCCGTCAAAACGCTCATAGTTGCCGACTTTTCGTTCATAATTGCGTACAAAGGGCTCATAGTTGCCTACATAATGTTTCGTGCTTATCTTCAAAATACTCACAGTTGCCTTCAGAATGTTCACACGTACTTTCAAAAAGCTCACACTCGCTCCCACGATGGTCATAGTTGCCGACTTTTTATTCATAATGCTGATAGTGTAAGTTACATGGTTGATGGTTGCTGTCAAAAGTCTCATAGTTGCGGTCAGATTCTTGACACAAGCCGTCAGAATGCTCACATTCAAAAAAAAAAAGTGCTCATAGTTGCCGACTATTTGCTCATAATTGCCGACCAACTCCTCACAGTTGCCGTCAAAACGCTCATAGTTGCCGACATTTCGTTCATAATTGCGGACAAAGGGCTCATAGTTGCCCACATACTGATTCGTGCTCATCCTAAAAATACTCACAGTTGCCTTCAGAATGTTCACACGTAGTTTCAAAATGCTCACACTCTCTTACACAATGCTCTTAGTTGCCGACTTTTCATTCATAATGCTGATAGTGTAAGTTAAATGGTTCACAGTTGCTGTGAAAAGTCTCACAGTTGCGGCCAGATTCTTCAGACAAGCCGTGATAATCCTCACATTAGAAAAAAAAATGTGCTCATAGTTGCCGACCATTCGTTCATAATTGCCGACCAAGGCCTCACAGTTGCTGTCAAAACGCTCATAGTTGCCGACTACATGTTTATAATTGCCGACCAACGCCTCACAGTTGCCGTCAAAACGCTCATAGTTGCCGACTTTTTGTTCATAATTGCGGACAAAGGGCTCATAGTTTCCTACATAATGTTTCATGCTCATCCTCAGAATACACACAGCTGCCTTCAGAATGTTCACGCGTACTTTAAAAATGCTCACACTCGCTTCCACGATGCTCATAGTTGCCGACTTTTCATTCATAATATCTAACATACTGCTGATAGTGTAACTTAAATGGTTCACGGTTGGTGTCAAAAGCCTCACAGTTTCTGTCACAATGCTCACGCAAAACGTGAGAATTCTCACATTAAAAAAAAAGTGCTCATAGTTGCCGACTATTCGTTCATAATTGCCGACCAAGGCCTCACAGTTGCCGTCAAAACGTTCATAGTTGCCGACTTTTCGTTCATAATTGCGGACAAAGGGCTCATATTTGCCTACATATTCGTTCGTGCCCATCTTCAAAATACTTACAGTTGCCTTCAGAATCTTCACACGTACTTTCAAAATGCTCACACTCGTTTCCACGATGCTCATAGTTGCCGACTTTTCATTCATAATATCTAACATACTGCTGATAGTGTAAGTTAAATGGTTCATGGTTGTTGTCGAAAGCCTCACAGTTTCCGTCAGATTCCTCACGCAAGCCGTCAGAATGTTCACATTAAAAAAAAAAAGTGCTCATAGTTGCCGACCATTCGTTCATAATTGCCGACCAAGGCCTCACAGTTGCATTCAAAACGCTCATAGTTGCCTAGTTTTCGTTCATAATTGCGGATATGGGGCTCACAATTGAAAACATAATTCTTCATGCTTATCTTGAAAATACTCGCAGTTTGCTCCAGAAAGTTCACACGTGCTTTCAAGGTGCTCACACTGGCTTTCACGCTGCTCATAGTTGCCGACTTTTCGTTCATAGTTGCCGACTTTTTGTTGATAATTGCAGTTATGGGGCTCACAATTGAAAACATAATTCTTCATGCTTATCTTGAAAATACTCGCAGTTTGCTTCAGAATGTTCACACGTGCTTTCAAAGTGCTCACACTAGTTCTCATGATGCTCATAGTTGCCGACTTTTTGTTCATAATTGCCGGCCAAGGCCTCACAGTTGCCGTGAACACGCTCATAGTTGCCGACTTTTCGTTCATAATTTTGGACATGGGCTCACACTTGCCGTCAGATGGTTCACGCTACAGCGGTACTTGGGCAATGAGTATTTCTTTATATGTACTAACATAGGTTAATTTCGAAGAAGAAGTTAGTTAAAAATATAGAATTATCAAATATACAAAAAAAAAGATATTCATATGTCATAAAATAATAAGGTTTTCAATATCTAGTTGGCAGGCAATCAGATAAATAATACACATATATATATATATATATATATATATATATATATATATATATATATATATATATAAATGGAGAGAAACCACGTAATGGAAACATTGTTATTTTGATGTGGCTCGTATGTATTATAAGAAAATAAGGAACCAAGGCTACAGCGAATTGTATTTTATCGTTGTAACACTAGCCGTCAAACTGCTCACACTTGCCGTCAAAATTCTTTTACATGTCCTCAAAATTTATAAAATTACTAAATGTGGTAAGAAAAAAAAAAAGCAACGAAGGCTTTACGTATACGACGCCTTTCACACCCGCAAATTATGAGGCACTTCCTGTAGAGTTATAATGGCCATATTTGACGAAACTGTAGCCTTTCGGGAGTAAGTCACAGGAAAATTTCCAAAAGTGAATATTTCGAATGTTTAGTTGGTCTAAAGGGGCGATGAAGATATTTCCCATGTTATTTAAATGGACGGTTTTGCGGACCTATAATCTGAAATTTTAGGTACTTTTAATAAAACTTTGAAATTCCGTATACTTGTACGTTTTCGTAAGTCTTACCTAGTTGGATATATATTTCCAAGTTTAGCGTGGTTTTATGCGGAACTCAAAAAATTTCCCATGTTATTTCTATGAAACACCTTTGACATCCCAAAATTATTGGGCACTTCCTGTAGGGCTACAATAACTAATTTCGACATGATTGTAGATTGTCGGGACTAACCAACAGGAAAATTGTCAAAAGTGAATATTTTTAACTTTTAAGAGGTCTAAAGAGGAAATGAAGAAATTCCCCATGTTATTTAAATGGGCCTTTATTTAGACTTGTAATCTCAAAGTTTAGTTACTTGTAATTGGAACACAAACGAGAAATTCGGTATTCTTGTACGTTTTCATTAGCGTTACCTAAGTAAATCAGTACAAAGTAAAAATTTTCAACTTTAGAGTGGTTTTATGGGGAATTGAAAAGTCTTTCTCATGTCATTTATATGGGACGTCTTCTGCACGCCAAAATGTTCGGTTAATTGTGGTAGGATTGCAATGATGAAATTTAGCATAATTGTAGGCTTTCCAGACTAAGCTACAGCAAAATTGCCAAAAGTGAATATTTTTAATGTTTAAGGGGTCTAAAGGAGGATGAAGAAATCCCCACGCTATTTAAATAGGCGTTTTCTTGGGATCCAAAATCTTATCTTTTAATTAGTTGAAATAGTAAAGTAAACTTGAAATTCCCTAGAATTGTGAGAATAAGAGGTGCAAGGGCGAAATACCTTCAAAAGGAGGGGCTTTGTGGGCGAAGCCACAAGCTAACCAAACTAAACTTTTGTTTGTCTTTTACCGAAGGTTTGAAAAGTTTTCGACTAAGAGAGGTGTAGCTGTGCACGAAGATGTGTTGACATTGTGCGGAAAAGTGGAAAGAAGAAAAATAGTGATAAGCGAAAAAAAATAATAATAATAACATAAATTTTATTTAATCATATACTTTACTCTTTCAATGGGTGAACAATAATAGAGCATGAAAGTAAATTAGAGTAAATTTATATTTCGCTCACACTTGAGGTCATTTTTATTCGAAACTAAGCTTTTGCACTACTATAAGGAAACTATTCAAAACTGAGAAGTGCAATTTCTACAACAAGTGTACCTGGATATTATGCGTTCGAGTACGTGTAAGGAATTATTGTATCTGCACTTTTCTACAAGAAAAGATACTCTAAATTGTTGTAGAAATTTGAAAATTTGACGGCAAACAGAGCCCACGCTTAACGTGAACACCGCCCGTGAGAGTACATAATTTGATATCTTTTTTTTTCTTTTCTTTCATTTTTTCTTTCTTTCCATTTTCTTTCTTTTTCTTTTCTTTTTTCTTCTTCTCAACAGAAAGAAAACTAGTGAAACTAGAGAAGAGAAATCTCTACCGAGAATGTACGAAAACATTTTTTTTTTTTTTTATCGAAGTAGGTGGAAGGAATCATCGGATCAAAATGCTCAAAGTTGCCATGAGGATCCTCACACAAGCCGTCAAAATGCTCATAGTTGCCCACAATTCGTTCATAATTGCGGACATAGAGCTCACAGTTACCATGAGAAGGTTCACACTAGCCGTCAAAATCCTCACACTTGCCGTCAAAACGATCATAGTTGCCGACTTTTCGTTCATATTTGCGGATATAGGGCTCATAGTTGAAAACATAATTTTTCATGCTTATCTTCAAAATACTCGCAGTTGGCTTCACAATGTTCACACGTGCTTCCAAAGTGCTCACACTCGCTTTCATGATGCTCATAGTTGCCGACTTTTTGTTCATAATTGCCGACCCAAGGCTCACAGTTGCCATCAAAACGCTCATAGTTGTCGACTTTTCGTTCATAATTGCGGATATAGAGCTCACAATTGAATACATAATTTTTCATGTTTATCTTGAAAATACTAGCAGTTGGCTTCAGAATGTTCACACGTACTTTCAGGGTGCTCACACTTGCCGTCAAAACGCTCATAGTTGCCGACTTTTCGTTCATAATTGCGGACATTGGGGTCAAAGTTGCCGACATTGTAGTTTATGTTTACCTTCCAAATACTCTCCGTTGCCTTGACAATTTTCACACTAACCCTGAAATTGCTAACACTCGCTCTCACAAGGCTCATAGTTGTCGACCTTTCATTCATAATATGAAATATACAGTTGATAGTGTAAGTTAAATGTTTCATGGTTGCTGTCAAAAGGCTCACAGTTGCCGTCAGTTTCCTCACTCAAGCCGTCAGCATGCTCACATTTACCAATAAAGTGCTCATAGTTGCCGACTATTTGTTCATAATTGCCGACCTATGGCTCACAGTTGCCGTCAAAACGCTCATAGTTGCCGACTTTTCGTTCATATTTGCGAATATAGGGCTCACAATTGAAAACATAATTTTTCATGCTTATCTTCAAAATACTCATAGTTGACTTCAGAATGTTCACAGGTGCTTCCAAAGTGCTCACACTCGCTTTCATGATGCTCATAGTTGCCGACTTTTCGTTCATATTTGCGAATATAGGGCTCACAATTGAAAACATAATTTTTCATGTTTATCTTCAAAATACTCGCATTTGGCTTCAGAATGTTCACAGGTGCTTCCAAAGTGCTCACACTCGCTTTCACGATGCTCATAGTTGCCGACTTTTGTTCATAATTGCCGACCCAGGGCTCACAGTTGCCGTCAAAACGCTCATAGTTGCCGACTTTTCGTTCATATTTGCGAATATAGGGCTCACAATTGAAAACATAATTTTTCATGCTTATCTTCAAAATACTCACAGTTGACTTCAGAATGTTCACAGGTGCTTCCAAAGTGCTCACACTCGCTTTCATGATGCTCATAGTTGCCGACTTTTGTTCATAATTGCCGACCCAGGGCTCACAGTTGCCGTCAAAACGCTCATAGTTGCCGACTTTTCGTTCATAATTGCGGACTTAAGTCTCATAGGTGGCAACATAATGGTTCATGGTTGCCGTCAATATGCCCAAAGTTGAACACGTATCTCCCATGGAAAACTTTAACCGCTTATCGCCATGAGAGCTCAAAATCCAGCCTAAAGTTGAAATTGAACGCTGTCAGCGGAATCAAAACCTGGAGGTTTTTTTTTTTTTTTTTTTTTTTTTTTACAAAGGAGCGTTCAATGGAATTCCGTAATATGAAATAAACTGAATATTCGTGTGAACGAGCATGAAAATTAGGACCTCTTTTATGCGTGTACTTAAGGGATGAGCTAAGTGACTGATGACAGATATGTTGGAATGTGAATGTCGATGAACCGAATAACATATCGTTGTTAATTCACAGGTACAATTGAGACATGATATATCTTTTCAAACGTAGGCATTTTGTAAGCAGCACCGCAAATTTTGTCCGCGAAGACAGGCTTTGCTGTCCGCCAAGATGTGCGGACATTGTGAGGGAAAATGAAAAGAAGAAAAATAGTGATAAAAAGAAAAACAACATAAATTTTATTTCACCATATAGTTTACTCTTTCAATGGGCGACCTATAATAGAGTAAGAAAGTAAATAAGAAGAATTTTACATTTTGCTCACACTTGTGGTCATTTTTATTCCAAATTAAGTTTTTGTACTATTGCAAGAAAACTATTCGTGCCCGATTAATTTAATTTCTGCAAGACGTGAACCTACATACTTTACAGGGAAGTTCATAAAAAGAATTGTTGTATCGCCATATATATATAAAACTTTAAAATGTTACAGAAGGTTGAACATTTGACGGCAAACAGAGGCCACACTGACCGTCGAAAACTGCGAACGCAGCCGGCAGGTGTAGAGGAGAACACAAAATCATGTTCTTTCTCAATTGTAAAGAGACCGTAGAAGCTAGAATAGTGAAAGTTCTACACAAGACGTACTTAAACACAGTACATGCGACAACGTACAAACAGTTTGTATATACAAATTACTAACAGAGAAAATTCAGTTTCTCTTTTACCGGAGGGTTAAAATTTTGTCGGCGAAGACAGGTTTCGATTGCCGCAAAGATGTGTGGATACTGTGGTGGAAGGTGAGACGAGGAAAAATATTGATAAAAAGGAAAACAATATAAAATTTATTTAACTATATACTATTCTGCGTCAATGGGTGAACTATAAGAGAGTGAGAATGTAAATTGGAATACCATTACATTTCGCTCACCCTTGTGGTCAAGCTTGTTTGAAATTACGTTTCTACACTATTTTTGGGAAATTATTCAAACCAGAATAGTGCAATTTGCACAGAAAGTGTATGAAAATACTGTGCACGGGAATTGATATAAAGAATTGTAGTAACTCCAATTTTATGAAGGAAAATATACTTCAAATTGGTGCAGAAGGTTGAAAATATTACTGCAAGCACAGACCACACTGGCCGTCAAGGGCTTTGAACGCTACCTGCAAGGATAGATGAGAAATTGAAATCATTTTCTTCCCACTACGAATAGAAAAACCAATAAAACTAGAATAGTAATATTTCTAAACGGAATATATGCAAACACAGTATATCGAAGTAGGTTATTAGGAATTTTTATATTCACATTTACAAAAATGATAAAAATAATAATAATAATAATAATAATAAATAATTAAAAAAGTTATTACAGTTCAAAATGTAGCGGAGGGTTGAAAATTTTCCGGCTAAAACGAGGTTTATTGGAAATGAAGATGTGTGGGCATGCACCGTAAAAATAAGACAATCGTTAGAGCAGTGTGTGTGTGTGTGGGGGGGGGGATAAACATAGAAATAATGAAAAGAAATCACTAATATCCATTCCAGCTTCAATTAATGAACAATGATGTAGGGAGAGAGCAAACAACAACACTGTTGTTTATTCCTTCACATTCGGAATGACGGTCATCCCAGATTCTGTTTTTCCACTATCTTGACGAAAGATAGATTAGTGACATTCCCAGCCTACCTGTACCTAAACACTGTGCATTGAAATATGTATAATATTAGTACTCTCATATTTGCGCAGATAAGGCTCATAGTTGCCGTCAACATGCTCACAGTTGCCGTCAAAATGCTCACACGTGCCGTCAAAATGCTCACACTTGCCGTCACAATTTATAAGGTTTAAAAAATGCGGTAAGAAGTAAAGCAACATAAATGTCACTTAACCAGATACTATTCTGTGCTAATGGGTGAGCAATAACAGAGTAAGAAAGTAAATTGGAAAACTTTTACATTTCGCTCACACTTGTGGTCATGTTTTTTTTTTTTTTTTTTTTTTTTTTTTGTAAATTACGTTCTCCCACTATTTTAACGAAACTATTCAAACCAGAATAGTGCAATTTCTACATGAGGTGTACCTTGATCGCAGCATAATTGTGGGACGTAAATCTTGAAGATTTCATTTAATTTCATTTTTAATAATAATACTAATAATAGTAATAAATATGTGCAAGAAAGTTGAAATTTGGCTTAATACGGGAGGCGAACGACCCAGGCTGTTTGCCGGAATAAAACTTGGATCCCTAACGCCAGAAGCGCATATATTAACGGCTTAGCCACGAGGTGGCTGATACAGAAATAATGCAAATTCCAATATTTTTACTTTTTGCTAATGTTTGAAATTGTTGTTATTGCAAATCACGTTTTTAACAAAACTGTTCTAACTACAAAAGTGAAATTTCAACCCAAACCATGGCAAAGCACTGAAAAGTAAGGAAAAGCATGGCAAAGTAAAGAAATATGTAAAGAATATATATTTAACCGCAGTGACACGGAATATATATAAAAATTCATCCATGGTTTTTCTCACAAACCCAACTCCCCCCCCCCCGAAAGAAGAGATAGGTTTATTGCATCTCTTTGCTCCGGTGCATAATCGTGGCAGATAGGTTAAAATTTCAAGGGACTTCGTGCACACTATAGCAACAGCAAAGTATATGGGAAGGAACGGCAGAAATCCGATAAAACGCGGTGTTGGCGTGTGCCACCTCGGTAGTGAAAGAATAATTTCTTTCTGTGAACACGAATTTTTCTCAACGAAATTAAATAAATAAATAATTTAATAAAAATTAAATACTTCTAAGGGAAGAACACAGCAAATGAATGACGAGGTAGGTAAAAATTCCAAATGGAAATACAGGGCTGTGAAGTTCAAAAATAAATAAATAAATAAATAAATAAATAAACCATTATCATACTTAAAAATATGTGGTAAAAATTAAAAAGAAAATAAGACCTTTGTTGTACTCTCACGAGAAGATACACACATCGTCTGGAAATTTGAGTCGATAGAAAGCACACAACTGTGATCTAAAACAACCAAATTTAAAACGAAATCACCACATAAGTGTAACCTAATGAAGTTCAACAAAATAAAGCATACAGTAAATTGTGGCGGTGATGGAGGGCGCAGTTACCGTCATGTAAACAAGTCCGTCCACGCTTAAGTTTAACGGGAGCGAGAAGGTAAACCATGTCGGTGATGGATGGCTTAGTTGCCGTCATATAGAGAAACCCCTGTCTATCGTGAGACCCATGTTCCACTTGCTAACACTTTCATGTATGTGAAAACAAGTCAAGATCAGCAAGTGCGAGCGAGTTCGAAAACGTAAAGTCGGCAATTATGAGCAAATGAAAAAAAAAAAAAAACAGCAATTATGAGCATATGGAATATTCCA
>NC_137459.1:313474416-313476916 GCF_964235325.1 Thermobia domestica
TGATCATACCCTCTTAGGGCAGTGACCCCAACCTCGGCCACTGTCCATTGATATAAAAAACGGGGTATAAGATAACGGGACATCAGAATAATCTTCTGCCTTGGTTTAAGGCGTAATCTAGAGAGCCTTCTCAGAAGAAGAGCCAAATAGTCGCTATCATAATGCGTATAACGACCCTTCGAAATGGTGAACAGACACCCCAGGTATCGAAATGCCTCGTCCACACCAACTTTCTTCACCTTCTCCTCCCCCACTAGTACTCCAGGGTCTTTAGAGTACCATGCTTTTGCAGTTGGTATAATCTGTATGGCTCGGCACTTCGACACCGAGAGCGCCATGCTCAGCCCCGACAAATACCGATGAACCACCCCTAGTGCAGTCTGCAGATGGTCGGCAGAATCATACGCCAGGAGTAGATCATCGGCATAAGCCAGGACTCCCACCTCAAAGTTGCCGATTCGGAACCCCCCAGGGCAACCCTCAAGTCTCCGCAGCAGCTCATCTAATACCAGGTTGAATAAGAGAGGGCTAAGCGGATCTCCTTGCTTAACACCTCTCTTTATCTCTAATGAGATACCATGGCCATCTATCCGGGTCCGATTCCCCGTATATAATTCCCTGACCAATTCCAGAAAAGCCTCAGGGATCCCTCTGCTAGCTAGAGACCGGAGGATTGCCGCGTGGGGCACCGTGTCAAAAGCCTTCCGAATGTCGAGGATGCACAGCGAAACTCCGACCTTCTTACCTAGACGAATCAGTTCACTTGCTAAAAAGCAGTTGGACGATGTGCTTTGCCCTGGAACAAACCCTTTCTGCGATCGATGTAACCCCACCACCTGCTGCAGTCGATCTGCCAGGATACCAGTAAAGAGTCGCATCAGCAACGAACCAATCGTGATCGGCCTCCAGTTCTCTGGTTTCGCAAGTTCACGTTCTTGCTTGGGAATGAGTACAGTCCTATTTTCTCTCCAGGCATTAGGAATTTTGCCTGCTCTCAGCACAACATTAAAGAGTAGACGCACCAAATTGAGGCGTACTTCACCCTTCAAGTCGTTCTTCCTAAGACTGTCCGGACCGGCCGCAGTATCATTTGCGACACGGGCAAATCGAGTCTTAAGTTCCAAAAGACTTATAGGACTGCATAACCTTTCTCCATTCCCTGACTCTACCTGAGCAAAGTCAATGTCGCAGGATCCGGGGACCGACCACAACTGCTCATACAATTGCTGTATGCCTCTTGAAGTGGGAGTTTCTTCCGTAAGGTGCCCAGCCACCCTACCTTCGATAATACGATCAACAAGCAGTTTAGGGTCTGAATTAAACAACCTTCCCGTATCCGCGTATTCCTGGACCTTCTTCCCCTTGCCACCACGAGAAGGTCTCTTGGGAGGTTTTGGTTCGCTAACATTTGTCCACTGTTTACATATGTGAACAGTTCTATTGCACCATTCGTCCAACCGCTTTAAAGCAAGATCACCTGTCTCCGAATGCAGATTACTCTCCATTTCGCTCATAAGATTGTCCGCCTGGACCCTGAGCACCCCAAGGTCAGGTTCTGGATTACTATTGTCAGCAACCTCAACACGTTGCTTAACTAATGTCTCATCATCTGGTTGGGAGTCCTGAGATCGTAATTCACCACTGGGGATAATAAAAGAATTATTACTCCCCAAATAAGGGTCACATTGGACTCCAACCTCCACATTACCAACAGACCTAGTGGCGAGACAAGACAGAGTCTCTCTCAGCTCTTTAACCTCCTCAATGGCTTGATCCAATTGGCAACATACTCGCTGTAGTTCCAACTCCTTCAAAGCAAGCTCAGTCTCCAACTTCTCCACCTCCTTCCCCAAGTCAGAGACTGAGCCGCAGTTGGAAGCCGTTAAGAGTAATCTCTCTCTAGTAGCTTCGTCTTCAAGTGCCAGTAATTCCTGCCACTTGACATTTTCGGAGATTACCCTTTCTTTTTCTTTATGCAGATCTGAGATCTGCTTTTCCAAATCAGTACAGCGAGCTTGGAGATTCTGGATTTCAATCTCCTGATCTTCTAACAAAGCCTGCTTAGATGAGGATTCCTTACGAGCTTTCTTAAGCTCAAATTCAACCTGCTGAGAGCAACCCTGCCCCGCACCAGCCTCCAGCTCTGTTTTACCTTTGAGACTAATGTAATCATCGAGTAAGGCGACCAAAGAGGCCTCCTGCAACACCATCGGGTCAGCCTCAGGGTCCAGGCGACCAATCTCCCCCCGAAGACGCTCGCGACAACCATCTACCTCTCCAGCCACCCTGACAGCAGCCTGGAGATCTCTAACTGCTCGCTGGCCCCTGCCCCTCTGCGTATCAAACTAGCATCATAAAATGCAGCGTTAACTATGTTATCATTGTAAAAATATTCAACACCCTTACCTTGAAAGGGTAATTTCACCCAATCCTCAAATTCAGATCTTTTGAGTTGAGTTTTAAGCTTAGTGAACGCTTTAATAGAAATTGGCCATCTTAG
>NC_137459.1:313484416-313516916 GCF_964235325.1 Thermobia domestica
ACCTAACCCGGGAACTAAGGAAACTGGGAATAAAGACTCAGAGGCCCAATTACCTTGTTCGCCAGCCAGCCTTGCGCCGGCCCAGGCTAGAGACTTTCTCCAACAATCCCTGTTGAGCCCGAAGGATCCTAAGACCACTCGTGTGTACAAAACTCAGAGGCCCAATTACCTTGTTCGCCAGCCAGCCTTGCGCCGGCCCAGGCTAGAGAATTGCATGGACACGAGAAACTCTCAGGACTCTTCTTTGTGGCTCCTCCCGGAATTAAGGAAACTCCGAAATGCAAAACTCAGAGGCCCAATTACCTTGTTCGCCAGCCAGCCTTGCGCCGGCCCAGGCTAGAGAATTGCACGGATTATTCCTGTTCACCCTAAACGCATCTGAGACACCTCGTGTGTATGAAACCCAGAGGCCCAATTACCTTGTTCGCCAGCCAGCCTTGCGCCGGCCCAGGCTAGGGAATCACATTGACACGAGAAAGATCTCGTCAGCGGTTTGTAGCGTGCAGAAACTGCTCCCGTTTGAACTGACAATCCCGACAGAGCAATATTAAAGACTTCTGGTCCATTGAAATAAAGCCTACTTTTGCGAGCCTTGCTCCCGTTAGGACTGGCCGTATGGCTGTGCACAAAAGCATATTAGACTCCTGCCTCAATGGAATTAGTCTACTCCTGTCCTTAAACGGATGACAGTTCTTCAAGCATAGCATGCTACCTTCCGCAACTTACAGGCGCGGAAATGCTGTGGAAACGAGGAGACAAGTCCTCACAAAGGTTTCATGGCCGGTCACCCGACACAGCAAATTTTAAAGACTCCTTCTCATCCGGAGTAAGCCTACTCTCGTGGGGCCTGGCTCCCGTTAGAACTGGCCGTAAGGTTGCCCACAAAAGCACGTTTAGACTTCTGCTCCAGTGAAATAAGTCTACTTGTGTCCTACGGATGACTGTGGCTTCCGTTCAAATATAGCCGTTCACCCGACACAGCAAATTTTAAAGACTTCTTCTCCACCGGAATAAGCCTACTCTTGTGGGGCCTGGCTCCCGTTAGAACTGGCCGTAAGGTTGCCCACAAAAGCACATTTAGACTCCTGCTCCAGTGAAATAAGTCTACTCGTGTCCTACGGATGACTGTGGCTTCCGTTCAAATATAGCCGTTCACCCGACACAGCAAATTTTAAAGACTCCTTCTCCACCGGAATAAGCCTACTCTTGTGGGGCCTGGCTCCCGTTAGAACTGGCCGTAAGGTTGCCCACAAAAGCACATTTAGACTCCTGCTCCAGTGAAATAAGTCTACTCGTGTCCTACGGATGACTGTGGCTTCCGTTCAAATATAGCCGTTCACCCGACACAGCAAATTTTAAAGACTCCTTCTCCACCGGAATAAGCCTACTCTTGTGGGGCCTGGCTCCCGTTAGAACTGGCCGTAAGGTTGCCCACAAAAGCACATTTAGACTCCTGCTCCAGTGAAATAAGTCTACTCGTGTCCTACGGATGACTGTGGCTTCCGTTCAAATATAGCCGTTCACCCGACACAGCAAATTTTAAAGACTCCTTCTCCACCGGAATAAGCCTACTCTTGTGGGGCCTGGCTCCCGTTAGAACTGGCCGTAAGGTTGCCCACAAAAGCACATTTAGACTCCTGCTCCAGTGAAATAAGTCTACTCGTGTCCTACGGATGACTGTGGCTTCCGTTCACCCGACAGAGCAAATATTAAAAGACTTCTCATCCACCAGAATAAGCCTACTCTCGTGGGGCCTCGCACACGTTAGAACTGGCCGTATGGCTACCCACAAAAGCACATTTAGGCTCCTGCTCCAGTGATATAAGTCTTACTCGTGTCCTCTGGGTGTGACAGTAGCTTCCGTTCAAGTATTCTTCGCATTCAGCAACCGCACAAAGCGGCATCGGCCAGAAGTCAATTGCCCGAAGGCGTGATCGACAGGCTAGGCCTCGGGTTAAGAAGGATTGTCTCCTTCCCGTAAACGACAGGTACTTCCGTATGAGAGCCTACCTCACACATTCCCCATCGCCACGTGCCCTCTTAGAAACAGCCGTCCGACCAAGGTTTCTGACATTCTTTGTCAAAATACGAGGAAGTCTTTGGACAACATTAGGCGTGCTGGCAAACCCGCACTGCATGCCCTTTCATAGGTCCGCCCATGGACGCACATTTCTATGAAGCATTCCTCCCAGGCAGCAACAGGGTTTGCAACCTCCTCTACACCTTGACCGGCTAGGACGCCCGTGAATAGCATCCCAGGGTTCTTGCCTGCGGCTGATAAAATTCCTTTTGAGCCTACACTACCATCCGCCGATATTAGTCCGCCTTCAAAATTAACCAACATCAACAGCGATAGTGCGTTTAGACTCCCATAAAGAAACCAACCAGCCTGTGGCTTCCCTTCCCAATTTAGCCATTTCCGCCTCCTGCGAAGACTAGCTTTCTGTCTGTGGCCAGAAGTCAAGATTTCTCGACAGACTAGGCCGCGGAGAGAAAAAAGTAAGCCTCATTTAGAAAGCAATACCATTAGCGGTCTCTCCAACCTCCGTGAACAATTTAAAGGGAATGTTTATATAGAAGGCTTGTTCACTACCCTACCTCCTATAGTGTAGAGATTCCTCTCGATACTACACCTGTCTTGAAATTGCCGGCGTTGCGCAGCCTCGTTTTGACCATGACGGCGAATGCAGCCACGGTTGCCGTATACATCCCACGCAAGGGTGGGAAAACGTGATTTGACATCCAGTATATATATAAACCGTTACAGAATACGACACTCAAAACTTAACAACTTTTACACTCTCCTAACTTCTGGGAACAAATTGAAAGTATAAGCCAGCCTAACCTAACCTAAGTATATAGCAGGATTGCCCACTACCATACCTCCTATAGTGATGAGATTCCTCTCGATCGGACACCAGTCACGAAAATCACGGAATCTCAAAAATGACGGCAAACGAAGCCACAGTTGCCGCCATACTCAAAGGTTATGCTGGGTAAAAAGTTCTCTACGAAAAGGGCTGCTTTTCGCGCTCGGGTTACAAAATTAATGTAAAGAACAATCCAAAAACATGAATTAGGTCAAACTCATGTTAATTACAACCTCATAGAACAATTTCAAGCCAGGACTTAACAAAGTGTAAACGGGGCTGCTTCTGTACCCTAATCCCTATAATGTAGCGATTCCTCTCGATTGCACACCAGTCACGAAAAATCACAGAATGTCAAAAATGACGGCAAACGAAGCCACGGTTGCCGTCATATTCTAACGTTATGCTGGGTGAAAAGTCGCCAACAACAATGTTCACAGTTCCCGTCAGATTGCCCACTGTTCCCGAAATGTGGTTCATACATGCTGTCAACATGTTCAGGAAACCCCTCAGAGCGTTCAAAGTTGCACACACAATGCTTAATAGTTCCACTCAAATAGCTCACAGTTGCCGTCAGAATCCTCACAGTAGACGTCAAATTGCTCACACTTGCCGTCAGAGTGCTCATAGTTGCCGACTTTTCATTCATAGTCCCCGACATAAAAGTTTATAGTTCCCGACTAATGGCTCACAGTTGCCGTCAGAATCGTCACAAAAGGCGTCACAATGCTCACACTTGCCGTCAAAGCGCTCATAGTTGCCGACTATGTGTTCATAATTGCGGACATAGGCCTCACAGTTGCCGTCAAAACGCTCATAGTTGCCGAATTTTCGTTGATAATTCCGGACAATGGGCTCATAGTTAATCACATACTGGTTCGTGCTCATCTTCAAAATAAACACAGTTGCCTTCAGACTGTTCACACGTAATTTCAAAATGCTCACACTCGCTTACACGATGCTCATGGTTGCCGACTTTTAATTCATAATGCTGATAATGTAAGTTAAAGGGTTCATGGTTGCTCTCAAAAGTTTCACAGTTGCGGTCAGATTTTTCACAAAAGCCGTCATAATGCTCACATTAAAAAAAAGTGCTCATAGTTGCCGACCAAGGCCTCACAGTTGCCGTCAAAACGCTCATAGTTGCCGACTTTTCGTTCATAATTGCCGACCAAGGCCTCACAATTGCCGTCGAAACGTTCATAGTTGCCGACTATTCGTTCATAATTGCCGACCAATGCCTCACAGTTGCCGTCAAAACGCTCACAGTTGCCGACTTTTCGTTCATAATTGCGTACAAAGGGCTCATAGTTGCCTACTTAATGGTTCCAGCTCATCTTCAAAATATTCATAATTGCCTTCAGAATGTTCACACGTAGTTTCAAAATGCTCACATTCGCTTCCACGATGCTCATAGTTGCCGACTTTTCATTCATAATATCTAACATACTCCTGATAGTGTAAGTTAAATGGTTCATGGTTGCTATCAAAAGGCTCACAGTTGCCGTCACATTATTTGCACAAGCCGTCAGAATGCTCACATTAAGAAAAAAAGTGCTCATAGTTGGCGACCATTCGTTCATAATTGCCGACCAAGGCCTCACAGTTGCCGACTATTCGTTCATAATTGCCGACTAAGGCCTCACAGTTGCCGTCAAAACGCTCATAGTTGCCGACTACTCGCTCATAATTGCCGACCAATGCCTCACAGTTGCCGTCAAAACGCTCATAGTTGCCGACTTTTCATTCATAGTCCCCGACATAAAAGTTTATAGTTCCCGACTAATGGCTCACAGTTGCCGTCAGAATCGTCACAAAAGGCGTCACAATGCTCACACTTGCCGTCAAAGCGTTCATAGTTGCCGACTATTTGTTCATAATTGCGGACATAGGCCTCACAGTTGCCGTCAAAACGCTCATAGTTGCCGACTTTTCGTTGATAATTGCGGACAATGGGCTCATAGTTAATCACATACTCGTTCGTGCTCATCTTCAAAATAATCACAGTTGCCTTCAGAATGTTCACACGTACTTTCAAATTCCTCACACTCGCTTACACGATGCTCATAGTTGCCGACTTTTAATTCATAATACTGATAATGTAAGTTAAATGGTTCATGGTTGCTGTCAAAAGTCTCACAGTTGCGGTCAAATTTTTCACACAAGCCGTCATAATGCTCAAATTTTAAAAAAAGAGTGCTCATAGTTGCCGACCAAGGCCTCACAGTTGCCGTCAAAACGCTCATAGTTGCCGATTTTTCGTTCATAATTGCCGACGAAGGCCTCACAGTTGCCGTCAAAACGTTCATAGTTGCCGACTTTTCCTTCATAATTTCGTACAAAGGGCTCATAGTTGCCTAATTAATGGTTCCAGCTCATCTTCAAAATACTCATAGTTGCCTTCAGAATGTTCACACGTAGTTTCAAAATGCTCACATTCGCTTCCACGATGCTCATAGTTGCCGACTTTTCATTCATAATATCTAACATACTGCTGATAGTGTAAGTTAAATGGATCATGGTTGCTATCAAAAGGCTCACAGTTCCCGTCACATTATTTGCACAAGCCGTCAGAATGCTCACATTAAGAAAAAAAGTGCTCATAGTTGCCGACCATTCGTTCATAATTGCCGACCAAGGCCTCACAGTTGCCATCAAAACGCTCATAGTTGGCGACTTTTCGTTCATAATTGCCGACCAAGGCCTCACAGTTGCCGTCAAAACGCTCATAGTTGCCGACCATTCGTTCATAATTGCCGACCAAGGCCTCACAGTTGCCGTCAAAACGCTCATAGTTGCCGACTATTCGTTCATAATTGCCGACCAAAGCCTCACAGTTGCCGTCAAAACGCTCATAGTTGCCGACTTTTCGTTCATAATTGCCGACGAAAGCCTCACAGTTGCCGTCAAAACGTTCATAGTTGCCGACTATTCGTTCATAATTGCCGACCAAGGCCTCACAGTTGCCGTCAAAACGTTCATAGTTGCCGACTTTTCCTTCATAATTGCGTACAAAGGGCTCATAGTTGCCTACTTAATGGTTCCAGCTCATCTTCAAAATACTCATAGTTGCCTTCAGAATGTTCACACGTAGTTTCAAAATGCTCACATTCGCTTCCACGATGCTCATAGTTGCCGACTTTTCATTCATAATATCTAACATACTGCTGATAGTGTAAGTTAAATGGATCATGGTTGCTATCAAAAGGCTCACAGTTCCCGTCACATTATTTGCACAAGCCGTCAGAATGCTCACATTAAGAAAAAAAGTGCTCATAGTTGCCGACCATTCGTTCATAATTGCCGACCAAGGCCTCACAGTTGCCGTCAAAACGCTCATAGTTGCCGACTTTTTGTTCATAATTGCGTACAAAGGGCTCATAGTTGCCTACATAATGGTTCGTGCTCATCTTCAAAATACTCACAGTTGCCTTCAGAATGTTCAAACGTAATTTCAAAATGCTCACACTCGCTTCCATGATGCTTATAGTTGCTGACTTTTCATTCATAATATCTAACATATTGCTGATAGTGTAAGTTAAATGGTTGATGGTTGCTGTCAAAAGTCTCATAGTTGCGGTCAGATTCTTGACACAAGCCGTCAGAATGCTCACATTCAAAAAAAAAAGTGCTCATAGTTGCCGACTATTTGCTCATAATTGCCGACCAACTCCTCACAGTTGCCGTCAAAACGCTCATAGTTGCCGACTTTTCGTTCATAATTGCGTACAAAGGGCTCATAGTTGCCTACATAATGTTTCGTGCTTATCTTCAAAATACTCACAGTTGCCTTCAGAATGTTCACACGTACTTTCAAAAAGCTCACACTCGCTCCCACGATGGTCATAGTTGCCGACTTTTTATTCATAATGCTGATAGTGTAAGTTACATGGTTGATGGTTGCTGTCAAAAGTCTCATAGTTGCGGTCAGATTCTTGACACAAGCCGTCAGAATGCTCACATTCAAAAAAAAAAAAAGGGCTCATAGTTGCCGACTATTTGCTCATAATTGCCGACCAACTCCTCACTGTTGCCGTCAAAACGCTCATAGTTGCCGACTTTTCGTTCATAATTGCGTACAAAGGGCTCATAGTTGCCTACTTAATGGTCCCAGCTCATCTTCAAAATACTCATAGTTGCCTTCAGAATGTTCACACGTAGTTTCAAAATGCTCACATTCGCTTCCACGATGCTCATAGTTGCCGACTTTTCATTCATAATATCTAACATACTGCTGATAGTGTAAGTTAAATGGATCATGGTTGCTATCAAAAGGCTCACAGTTCCCGTCACATTATTTGCATAAGCCGTCAGAATGCTCACATTAAGAAAAAAAGTGCTCATAGTTGCCGACCATTCGTTCATAATTGCCGACCAAGGCCTCACAGTTGCCATCAAAACGCTCATAGTTGGCGACTTTTCGTTCATAATTGCCGACCAAGGCCTCACAGTTGCCGTCAAAACGCTCATAGTTGCCGACCATTCGTTCATAATTGCCGACCAAGGCCTCACAGTTGCCGTCAAAACGCTCATAGTTGCCGACTATTCGTTCATAATTGCCGACCAAAGCCTCACAGTTGCCGTCAAAACGCTCATAGTTGCCGACTTTTCGTTCATAATTGCCGACGAAGGCCTCACAGTTGCCGTCAAAACGTTCATAGTTGCCGACTATTCGTTCATTATTGCCGACCAAGGCCTCACAGTTGCCGTCAAAACGTTCATAGTTGCCGACTTTTCCTTCATAATTGCGTACAAAGGGCTCATAGTTGCCTACTTAATGGTTCCAGCTCATTTTCAAAATACTCATAGTTGCCTTCAGAATGTTCACACGTAGTTTCAAAATGCTCACATTCGCTTCCACGATGCTCATAGTTGCCGACTTTTCATTCATAATATCTAACATACTGCTGATTGTGTAACTTAAGTGGTTCATGGTTGGTGTCAGAAGCCTCACAATTTCTGTCACAATGCTCACGCAAAACGTAAGAATTCTCACATTAAAAAAAAAAGTGCTCATAGTTGCCGACTATTCGTTCATAATTGCCGACCAAGGCCTCACAGTTGCCGTCAAAACGCTCATAGTTGCCGACTTTTCGTTCATAATTGCGGACAAAGGGCTCATAGTTGCCCACATACTGATTCGTGCTCATCCTAAAAATACTCACAGTTGCCTTCAGAATGTTCACACGTAGTTTCAAAATGCTCACACTCTCTTACACAATGCTCTTAGTTGCCGACTTTTCATTCATAATGCTGATAGTGTAAGTTAAATGGTTCACAGTTGCTGTGAAAAGTCTCAGAGTTGCGGTCAGATTCTTGACACAAGCCGTCAGAATGCTCACATTCAAAAAAAAAAGTGCTCATAGTTGCCGACTATTTGCTCATAATTGCCGACCAACTCCTCACAGTTGCCGTCAAAACGCTCATAGTTGCCGACTTTTCGTTCATAATTGCGTACAAAGGGCTCATAGTTGCCTACATAATGTTTCGTGCTTATCTTCAAAATACTCACAGTTGCCTTCAGAATGTTCACACGTACTTTCAAAAAGCTCACACTCGCTCCCACGATGGTCATAGTTGCCGACTTTTTATTCATAATGCTGATAGTGTAAGTTACATGGTTGATGGTTGCTGTCAAAAGTCTCATAGTTGCGGTCAGATTCTTGACACAAGCCGTCAGAATGCTCACATTCAAAAAAAAAAAAAGTGCTCATAGTTGCCGACTATTTGCTCATAATTGCCGACCAACTCCTCACAGTTGCCGTCAAAACGCTCATAGTTGCCGACATTTCGTTCATAATTGCGGACAAAGGGCTCATAGTTGCCCACATACTGATTCGTGCTCATCCTAAAAATACTCACAGTTGCCTTCAGAATGTTCACACGTAGTTTCAAAATGCTCACACTCTCTTACACAATGCTCTTAGTTGCCGACTTTTCATTCATAATGCTGATAGTGTAAGTTAAATGGTTCACAGTTGCTGTGAAAAGTCTCACAGTTGCGGCCAGATTCTTCAGACAAGCCGTGATAATCCTCACATTAGAAAAAAAAATGTGCTCATAGTTGCCGACCATTCGTTCATAATTGCCGACCAAGGCCTCACAGTTGCTGTCAAAACGCTCATAGTTGCCGACTACATGTTTATAATTGCCGACCAACGCCTCACAGTTGCCGTCAAAACGCTCATAGTTGCCGACTTTTTGTTCATAATTGCGGACAAAGGGCTCATAGTTTCCTACATAATGTTTCATGCTCATCCTCAGAATACACACAGCTGCCTTCAGAATGTTCACGCGTACTTTAAAAATGCTCACACTCGCTTCCACGATGCTCATAGTTGCCGACTTTTCATTCATAATATCTAACATACTGCTGATAGTGTAACTTAAATGGTTCACGGTTGGTGTCAAAAGCCTCACAGTTTCTGTCACAATGCTCACGCAAAACGTGAGAATTCTCACATTAAAAAAAAGTGCTCATAGTTGCCGACTATTCGTTCATAATTGCCGACCAAGGCCTCACAGTTGCCGTCAAAACGTTCATAGTTGCCGACTTTTCGTTCATAATTGCGGACAAAGGGCTCATATTTGCCTACATATTCGTTCGTGCCCATCTTCAAAATACTTACAGTTGCCTTCAGAATCTTCACACGTACTTTCAAAATGCTCACACTCGTTTCCACGATGCTCATAGTTGCCGACTTTTCATTCATAATATCTAACATACTGCTGATAGTGTAAGTTAAATGGTTCATGGTTGTTGTCGAAAGCCTCACAGTTTCCGTCAGATTCCTCACGCAAGCCGTCAGAATGTTCACATTAAAAAAAAAAGTGCTCATAGTTGCCGACCATTCGTTCATAATTGCCGACCAAGGCCTCACAGTTGCATTCAAAACGCTCATAGTTGCCTAGTTTTCGTTCATAATTGCGGATATGGGGCTCACAATTGAAAACATAATTCTTCATGCTTATGTTGAAAATACTCGCAGTTTGCTCCAGAAAGTTCACACGTGCTTTCAAGGTGCTCACACTGGCTTTCACGCTGCTCATAGTTGCCGACTTTTCGTTCATAGTTGCCGACTTTTTGTTGATAATTGCAGTTATGGGGCTCACAATTGAAAACATAATTCTTCATGCTTATCTTGAAAATACTCGCAGTTTGCTTCAGAATGTTCACACGTGCTTTCAAAGTGCTCACACTAGTTCTCATGATGCTCATAGTTGCCGACTTTTTGTTCATAATTGCCGGCCAAGGCCTCACAGTTGCCGTGAACACGCTCATAGTTGCCGACTTTTCGTTCATAATTTTGGACATGGGCTCACACTTGCCGTCAGATGGTTCACGCTACAGCGGTACTTGGGCAATGAGTATTTCTTTATATATACTAACATAGGTTAATTTCGAAGAAGAAGTTAGTTAAAAATATAGAATTATCAAATATACAAAAAAAAAAAGATATTCATATGTCATAAAATAATAAGGTTTTCAATATCTAGTTGGCAGGCAATCAGATAAATAATACATATATATATATATATATATATATATATATATAAATGGAGAGAAACCACGTAATGGAAACATTGTTATTTTGATGTGGCTCGTATGTATTATAAGAAAATAAGGAACCAAGGCTACAGCGAATTGTATTTTATCGTTGTAACACTAGCCGTCAAACTGCTCACACTTGCCGTCAAAATTCTTATACATGTCCTCAAAATTTATAAAATTACTAAATGTGGTAAGAAAAAAAAAAGCAACGAAGGCTTTACGTATACGACGCCTTTCACACCCGCAAATTATGAGGCACTTCCTGTAGAGTTATAATGGCCATATTTGACGAAACTGTAGCCTTTCGGGAGTAAGTCACAGGAAAATTTCCAAAAGTGAATATTTCGAATGTTTAGTTGGTCTAAAGGGGCGATGAAGATATTTCCCATGTTATTTAAATGGACGGTTTTGCGGACCTATAATCTGAAATTTTAGGTACTTTTAATAAAACTTTGAAATTCCGTATACTTGTACGTTTTCCTAAGTCTTACCTAGTTGGATATATATTTCCAAGTTTAGCGTGGTTTTATGCGGAACTCAAAAAATTTCCCATGTTATTTCTATGAAACACCTTTGACATCCCAAAATTATTGGGCACTTCCTGTAGGGCTACAATAACTAATTTCGACATGATTGTAGATTGTCGGGACTAACCAACAGGAAAATTGTCAAAAGTGAATATTTTTAACTTTTAAGAGGTCTAAAGAGGAAATGAAGAAATTCCCCATGTTATTTAAATGGGCCTTTATTTAGACTTGTAATCTCAAAGTTTAGTTACTTGTAATTGGAACACAAACGAGAAATTCGGTATTCTTGTACGTTTTCATTAGCGTTACCTAAGTAAATCAGTACAAAGTAAAAATTTTCAACTTTAGAGTGGTTTTATGGGGAATTGAAAAGTCTTTCTCATGTCATTTATATGGGACGTCTTCTGCACGCCAAAATGTTCGGTTAATTGTGGTAGGATTGCAATGATGAAATTTAGCATAATTGTAGGCTTTCCAGACTAAGCTACAGCAAAATTGCCAAAAGTGAATATTTTTAATGTTTAAGGGGTCTAAAGGAGGATGAAGAAATCCCCACGCTATTTAAATAGGCGTTTTCTTGGGATCCAAAATCTTATCTTTTAATTAGTTGAAATAGTAAAGTAAACTTGAAATTCCCTAGAATTGTGAGAATAAGAGGTGCAAGGGCGAAATACCTTCAAAAGGAGGGGCTTTGTGGGCGAAGCCACAAGCTAACCAAACTAAACTTTTGTTTGTCTTTTACCGAAGGTTTGAAAAGTTTTCGACTAAGAGAGGTGTAGCTGTGCACGAAGATGTGTTGACATTGTGCGGAAAAGTGGAAAGAAGAAAAATAGTGATAAGCGAAAAAAAATAATAATAATAACATAAATTTTATTTAATCATATACTTTACTCTTTCAATGGGTGAACAATAATAGAGCATGAAAGTAAATTAGAGTAAATTTATATTTCGCTCACACTTGAGGTCATTTTTATTCGAAACTAAGCTTTTGCACTACTATAAGGAAACTATTCAAAACTGAGAAGTGCAATTTCTACAACAAGTGTACCTGGATATTATGCGTTCGAGTACGTGTAAGGAATTATTGTATCTGCACTTTTCTACAAGAAAAGATACTCTAAATTGTTGTAGAAATTTGAAAATTTGACGGCAAACAGAGCCCACGCTTAACGTGAACACCGCCCGTGAGAGTACATAATTTGATATCTTTTTTTTTCTTTTCTTTCATTTTTTCTTTCTTTCCATTTTCTTTCTTTTTCTTTTCTTTTTTCTTCTTCTCAACAGAAAGAAAACTAGTGAAACTAGAGAAGAGAAATCTCTACCGAGAATGTACGAAAACATTTTTTTTTTTTTTTTTATCGAAGTAGGTGGAAGGAATCATCGGATCAAAATGCTCAAAGTTGCCATGAGGATCCTCACACAAGCCGTCAAAATGCTCATAGTTGCCCACAATTCGTTCATAATTGCGGACATAGAGCTCACAGTTACCATGAGAAGGTTCACACTAGCCGTCAAAATCCTCACACTTGCCGTCAAAACGCTCATAGTTGCCGACCATTCGTTCATAATTGCCGACCAAGGCCTCACAGTTGCCGTCAAAACGCTCATAGTTGCCGACTATTCGTTCATAATTGCCGACCAAAGCCTCACAGTTGCCGTCAAAACGCTCATAGTTGCCGACTTTTCGTTCATAATTGCCGACGAAGGCCTCACAGTTGCCGTCAAAACGTTCATAGTTGCCGACTATTCGTTCATTATTGCCGACCAAGGCCTCACAGTTGCCGTCAAAACGTTCATAGTTGCCGACTTTTCCTTCATAATTGCGTACAAAGGGCTCATAGTTGCCTACTTAATGGTTCCAGCTCATTTTCAAAATACTCATAGTTGCCTTCAGAATGTTCACACGTAGTTTCAAAATGCTCACATTCGCTTCCACGATGCTCATAGTTGCCGACTTTTCATTCATAATATCTAACATACTGCTGATTGTGTAACTTAAGTGGTTCATGGTTGGTGTCAGAAGCCTCACAATTTCTGTCACAATGCTCACGCAAAACGTAAGAATTCTCACATTAAAAAAAAAGTGCTCATAGTTGCCGACTATTCGTTCATAATTGCCGACCAAGGCCTCACAGTTGCCGTCAAAACGCTCATAGTTGCCGACTTTTCGTTCATAATTGCGGACAAAGGGCTCATAGTTGCCCACATACTGATTCGTGCTCATCCTAAAAATACTCACAGTTGCCTTCAGAATGTTCACACGTAGTTTCAAAATGCTCACACTCTCTTACACAATGCTCTTAGTTGCCGACTTTTCATTCATAATGCTGATAGTGTAAGTTAAATGGTTCACAGTTGCTGTGAAAAGTCTCATAGTTGCGGTCAGATTCTTGACACAAGCCGTCAGAATGCTCACATTCAAAAAAAAAGTGCTCATAGTTGCCGACTATTTGCTCATAATTGCCGACCAACTCCTCACAGTTGCCGTCAAAACGCTCATAGTTGCCGACTTTTCGTTCATAATTGCGTACAAAGGGCTCATACTTGCCTACATAATGTTTCGTGCTTATCTTCAAAATACTCACAGTTGCCTTCAGAATGTTCACACGTACTTTCAAAAAGCTCACACTCGCTCCCACGATGGTCATAGTTGCCGACTTTTTATTCATAATGCTGATAGTGTAAGTTACATGGTTGATGGTTGCTGTCAAAAGTCTCATAGTTGCGGTCAGATTCTTGACACAAGCCGTCAGAATGCTCACATTCAAAAAAAAAAAAGTGCTCATAGTTGCCGACTATTTGCTCATAATTGCCGACCAACTCCTCACAGTTGCCGTCAAAACGCTCATAGTTGCCGACATTTCGTTCATAATTGCGGACAAAGGGCTCATAGTTGCCCACATACTGATTCGTGCTCATCCTAAAAATACTCACAGTTGCCTTCAGAATGTTCACACGTAGTTTCAAAATGCTCACACTCTCTTACACAATGCTCTTAGTTGCCGACTTTTCATTCATAATGCTGATAGTGTAAGTTAAATGGTTCACAGTTGCTGTGAAAAGTCTCACAGTTGCGGCCAGATTCTTCAGACAAGCCGTGATAATCCTCACATTAGAAAAAAAAATGTGCTCATAGTTGCCGACCATTCGTTCATAATTGCCGACCAAGGCCTCACAGTTGCTGTCAAAACGCTCATAGTTGCCGACTACATGTTTATAATTGCCGACCAACGCCTCACAGTTGCCGTCAAAACGCTCATAGTTGCCGACTTTTTGTTCATAATTGCGGACAAAGGGCTCATAGTTTCCTACATAATGTTTCATGCTCATCCTCAGAATACACACAGCTGCCTTCAGAATGTTCACGCGTACTTTAAAAATGCTCACACTCGCTTCCACGATGCTCATAGTTGCCGACTTTTCATTCATAATATCTAACATACTGCTGATAGTGTAACTTAAATGGTTCACGGTTGGTGTCAAAAGCCTCACAGTTTCTGTCACAATGCTCACGCAAAACGTGAGAATTCTCACATTAAAAAAAAGTGCTCATAGTTGCCGACTATTCGTTCATAATTGCCGACCAAGGCCTCACAGTTGCCGTCAAAACGTTCATAGTTGCCGACTTTTCGTTCATAATTGCGGACAAAGGGCTCATATTTGCCTACATATTCGTTCGTGCCCATCTTCAAAATACTTACAGTTGCCTTCAGAATCTTCACACGTACTTTCAAAATGCTCACACTCGTTTCCACGATGCTCATAGTTGCCGACTTTTCATTCATAATATCTAACATACTGCTGATAGTGTAAGTTAAATGGTTCATGGTTGTTGTCGAAAGCCTCACAGTTTCCGTCAGATTCCTCACGCAAGCCGTCAGAATGTTCACATTAAAAAAAAAAAAGTGCTCATAGTTGCCGACCATTCGTTCATAATTGCCGACCAAGGCCTCACAGTTGCATTCAAAACGCTCATAGTTGCCTAGTTTTCGTTCATAATTGCGGATATGGGGCTCACAATTGAAAACATAATTCTTCATGCTTATCTTGAAAATACTCGCAGTTTGCTCCAGAAAGTTCACACGTGCTTTCAAGGTGCTCACACTGGCTTTCACGCTGCTCATAGTTGCCGACTTTTCGTTCATAGTTGCCGACTTTTTGTTGATAATTGCAGTTATGGGGCTCACAATTGAAAACATAATTCTTCATGCTTATCTTGAAAATACTCGCAGTTTGCTTCAGAATGTTCACACGTGCTTTGAAAGTGCTCACACTAGTTCTCATGATGCTCATAGTTGCCGACTTTTTGTTCATAATTGCCGGCCAAGGCCTCACAGTTGCCGTGAACACGCTCATAGTTGCCGACTTTTCGTTCATAATTTTGGACATGGGCTCACACTTGCCGTCAGATGGTTCACGCTACAGCGGTACTTGGGCAATGAGTATTTCTTTATATGTACTAACATAGGTTAATTTCGAAGAAGAAGTTAGTTAAAAATATAGAATTATCAAATATACAAAAAAAAAAGATATTCATATGTCATAAAATAATAAGGTTTTCAATATCTAGTTGGCAGGCAATCAGATAAATAATACATATATATATATATATATATATATATATATATATATATATAAATGGAGAGAAACCACGTAATGGAAACATTGTTATTTTGATGTGGCTCGTATGTATTATAAGAAAATAAGGAACCAAGGCTACAGCGAATTGTATTTTATCGTTGTAACACTAGCCGTCAAACTGCTCACACTTGCCGTCAAAATTCTTATACATGTCCTCAAAATTTATAAAATTACTAAATGTGGTAAGAAAAAAAAAAAGCAACGAAGGCTTTACGTATACGACGCCTTTCACACCCGCAAATTATGAGGCACTTCCTGTAGAGTTATAATGGCCATATTTGACGAAACTGTAGCCTTTCGGGAGTAAGTCACAGGAAAATTTCCAAAAGTGAATATTTCGAATGTTTAGTTGGTCTAAAGGGGCGATGAAGATATTTCCCATGTTATTTAAATGGACGGTTTTGCGGACCTATAATCTGAAATTTTAGGTACTTTTAATAAAACTTTGAAATTCCGTATACTTGTACGTTTTCGTAAGTCTTACCTAGTTGGATATATATTTCCAAGTTTAGCGTGGTTTTATGCGGAACTCAAAAAATTTCCCATGTTATTTCTATGAAACACCTTTGACATCCCAAAATTATTGGGCACTTCCTGTAGGGCTACAATAACTAATTTCGACATGATTGTAGATTGTCGGGACTAACCAACAGGAAAATTGTCAAAAGTGAATATTTTTAACTTTTAAGAGGTCTAAAGAGGAAATGAAGAAATTCCCCATGTTATTTAAATGGGCCTTTATTTAGACTTGTAATCTCAAAGTTTAGTTACTTGTAATTGGAACACAAACGAGAAATTCGGTATTCTTGTACGTTTTCATTAGCGTTACCTAAGTAAATCAGTACAAAGTAAAAATTTTCAACTTTAGAGTGGTTTTATGGGGAATTGAAAAGTCTTTCTCATGTCATTTATATGGGACGTCTTCTGCACGCCAAAATGTTCGGTTAATTGTGGTAGGATTGCAATGATGAAATTTAGCATAATTGTAGGCTTTCCAGACTAAGCTACAGCAAAATTGCCAAAAGTGAATATTTTTAATGTTTAAGGGGTCTAAAGGAGGATGAAGAAATCCCCACGCTATTTAAATAGGCGTTTTCTTGGGATCCAAAATCTTATCTTTTAATTAGTTGAAATAGTAAAGTAAACTTGAAATTCCCTAGAATTGTGAGAATAAGAGGTGCAAGGGCGAAATACCTTCAAAAGGAGGGGCTTTGTGGGCGAAGCCACAAGCTAACCAAACTAAACTTTTGTTTGTCTTTTACCGAAGGTTTGAAAAGTTTTCGACTAAGAGAGGTGTAGCTGTGCACGAAGATGTGTTGACATTGTGCGGAAAAATGGAAAGAAGAAAAATAGTGATAAGCGAAAAAAAATAATAATAATAACATAAATTTTATTTAATCATATACTTTACTCTTTCAATGGGTGAACAATAATAGAGCATGAAAGTAAATTAGAGTAAATTTATATTTCGCTCACACTTGAGGTCATTTTTATTCGAAACTAAGCTTTTGCACTACTATAAGGAAACTATTCAAAACTGAGAAGTGCAATTTCTACAACAAGTGTACCTGGATATTATGCGTTCGAGTACGTGTAAGGAATTATTGTATCTGCACTTTTCTACAAGAAAAGATACTCTAAATTGTTGTAGAAATTTGAAAATTTGACGGCAAACAGAGCCCACGCTTAACGTGAACACCGCCCGTGAGAGTACATAATTTGATATCTTTTTTTTTCTTTTCTTTCATTTTTTCTTTCTTTCCATTTTCTTTCTTTTTCTTTTCTTTTTTCTTCTTCTCAACAGAAAGAAAACTAGTGAAACTAGAGAAGAGAAATCTCTACCGAGAATGTACGAAAACATTTTTTTTTTTTTATCGAAGTAGGTGGAAGGAATCATCGGATCAAAATGCTCAAAGTTGCCATGAGGATCCTCACACAAGCCGTCAAAATGCTCATAGTTGCCCACAATTCGTTCATAATTGCGGACATAGAGCTCACAGTTACCATGAGAAGGTTCACACTAGCCGTCAAAATCCTCACACTTGCCGTCAAAACGCTCATAGTTGCCGACCATTCGTTCATAATTGCCGACCAAGGCCTCACAGTTGCCGTCAAAACGCTCATAGTTGCCGACTATTCGTTCATAATTGCCGACCAAAGCCTCACAGTTGCCGTCAAAACGCTCATAGTTGCCGACTTTTCGTTCATAATTGCCGACGAAGGCCTCACAGTTGCCGTCAAAACGTTCATAGTTGCCGACTATTCGTTCATTATTGCCGACCAAGGCCTCACAGTTGCCGTCAAAACGTTCATAGTTGCCGACTTTTCCTTCATAATTGCGTACAAAGGGCTCATAGTTGCCTACTTAATGGTTCCAGCTCATTTTCAAAATACTCATAGTTGCCTTCAGAATGTTCACACGTAGTTTCAAAATGCTCACACTCTCTTACACAATACTCTTAGTTGCCGACTTTTCATTCATAATGCTGATAGTGTAAGTTAAATGGTTCACAGTTGCTGTGAAAAGTCTCATAGTTGCGGTCAGATTCTTGACACAAGCCATCAGAATGCTCACATTCAAAAAAAAAAAAGTGCTCATAGTTGCCGACTATTTGCTCATAATTGCCGACCAACTCCTCACAGCTGCCGTCAAAACGCTCATAGTTGCCGACTTTTCGTTCATAATTGCGTACAAAGGGCTCATAGTTGCCTACATAATGTTTCGTGCTTATCTTCAAAATACTCACAGTTGCCTTCAGAATGTTCACACGTACTTTCAAAAAGCTCACACTCGCTCCCACGATGGTCATAGTTGCCGACTTTTTATTCATAATGCTGATAGTGTAAGTTACATGGTTGATGGTTGCTGTCAAAAGTCTCATAGTTGCGGTCAGATTCTTGACACAAGCCGTCAGAATGCTCACATTCAAAAAAAAAAAAGTGCTCATAGTTGCCGACTATTTGCTCATAATTGCCGACCAACTCCTCACAGTTGCCGTCAAAACGCTCATAGTTGCCGACATTTCGTTCATAATTGCGGACAAAGGGCTCATAGTTGCCCACATACTGATTCGTGCTCATCCTAAAAATACTCACAGTTGCCTTCAGAATGTTCACACGTAGTTTCAAAATGCTCACACTCTCTTACACAATGCTCTTAGTTGCCGACTTTTCATTCATAATGCTGATAGTGTAAGTTAAATGGTTCACAGTTGCTGTGAAAAGTCTCATAGTTGCGGTCAGATTCTTGACACAAGCCATCAGAATGCTCACATTCGAAAAAAAAAGGGCTCATAGTTGCCGACTATTTGCTCATAATTGCCGACCAACTCCTCACAGTTGCCGTCAAAACGCTCATAGTTGCCGACATTTCGTTCATAATTGCGGACAAAGGGCTCATAGTTGCCCACATACTGATTCGTGCTCATCCTAAAAATACTCACAGTTGCCTTCAGAATGTTCACACGTAGTTTCAAAATGCTCACACTCTCTTACACAATGCTCTTAGTTGCCGACTTTTCATTCATAATGCTGATAGTGTAAGTTAAATGGTTCACAGTTGCTGTGAAAAGTCTCACAGTTGCGGCCAGATTCTTCAGACAAGCCGTGATAATCCTCACATTAGAAAAAAAAATGTGCTCATAGTTGCCGACCATTCGTTCATAATTGCCGACCAAGGCCTCACAGTTGCTGTCAAAACGCTCATAGTTGCCGACTACATGTTTATAATTGCCGACCAACGCCTCACAGTTGCCGTCAAAACGCTCATAGTTGCCGACTTTTTGTTCATAATTGCGGACAAAGGGCTCATAGTTTCCTACATAATGTTTCATGCTCATCCTCAGAATACACACAGCTGCCTTCAGAATGTTCACGCGTACTTTAAAAATGCTCACACTCGCTTCCACGATGCTCATAGTTGCCGACTTTTCATTCATAATATCTAACATACTGCTGATAGTGTAACTTAAATGGTTCACGGTTGGTGTCAAAAGCCTCACAGTTTCTGTCACAATGCTCACGCAAAACGTGAGAATTCTCACATTAAAAAAAGTGCTCATAGTTGCCGACTATTCGTTCATAATTGCCGACCAAGGCCTCACAGTTGCCGTCAAAACGTTCATAGTTGCCGACTTTTCGTTCATAATTGCGGACAAAGGGCTCATATTTGCCTACATATTCGTTCGTGCCCATCTTCAAAATACTTACAGTTGCCTTCAGAATCTTCACACGTACTTTCAAAATGCTCACACTCGTTTCCACGATGCTCATAGTTGCCGACTTTTCATTCATAATATCTAACATACTGCTGATAGTGTAAGTTAAATGGTTCATGGTTGTTGTCGAAAGCCTCACAGTTTCCGTCAGATTCCTCACGCAAGCCGTCAGAATGTTCACATTAAAAAAAAAAGTGCTCATAGTTGCCGACCATTCGTTCATAATTGCCGACCAAGGCCTCACAGTTGCATTCAAAACGCTCATAGTTGCCTAGTTTTCGTTCATAATTGCGGATATGGGGCTCACAATTGAAAACATAATTCTTCATGCTTATGTTGAAAATACTCGCAGTTTGCTTCAGAATGTTCACACGTGCTTTCAAAGTGCTCACACTAGTTCTCATGATGCTCATAGTTGCCGACTTTTTGTTCATAATTGCCGGCCAAGGCCTCACAGTTGCCGTGAACACGCTCATAGTTGCCGACTTTTCGTTCATAATTTTGGACATGGGCTCACACTTGCCGTCAGATGGTTCACGCTACAGCGGTACTTGGGCAATGAGTATTTCTTTATATGTACTAACATAGGTTAATTTCGAAGAAGAAGTTAGTTAAAAATATAGAATTATCAAATATACAAAAAAAAAAGATATTCATATGTCATAAAATAATAAGGTTTTCAATATCTAGTTGGCAGGCAATCAGATAAATAATACATATATATATATATATATATATATATATATATATATATATATATATATATAAATGGAGAGAAACCACGTAATGGAAACATTGTTATTTTGATGTGGCTCGTATGTATTATAAGAAAATAAGGAACCAAGGCTACAGCGAATTGTATTTTATCGTTGTAACACTAGCCGTCAAACTGCTCACACTTGCCGTCAAAATTCTTATACATGTCCTCAAAATTTATAAAATTACTAAATGTGGTAAGAAAAAAAAAAGCAACGAAGGCTTTACGTATACGACGCCTTTCACACCCGCAAATTATGAGGCACTTCCTGTAGAGTTATAATGGCCATATTTGACGAAACTGTAGCCTTTCGGGAGTAAGTCACAGGAAAATTTCCAAAAGTGAATATTTCGAATGTTTAGTTGGTCTAAAGGGGCGATGAAGATATTTCCCATGTTATTTAAATGGACGGTTTTGCGGACCTATAATCTGAAATTTTAGGTACTTTTAATAAAACTTTGAAATTCCGTATACTTGTACGTTTTCGTAAGTCTTACCTAGTTGGATATATATTTCCAAGTTTAGCGTGGTTTTATGCGGAACTCAAAAAATTTCCCATGTTATTTCTATGAAACACCTTTGACATCCCAAAATTATTGGGCACTTCCTGTAGGGCTACAATAACTAATTTCGACATGATTGTAGATTGTCGGGACTAACCAACAGGAAAATTGTCAAAAGTGAATATTTTTAACTTTTAAGAGGTCTAAAGAGGAAATGAAGAAATTCCCCATGTTATTTAAATGGGCCTTTATTTAGACTTGTAATCTCAAAGTTTAGTTACTTGTAATTGGAACACAAACGAGAAATTCGGTATTCTTGTACGTTTTCATTAGCGTTACCTAAGTAAATCAGTACAAAGTAAAAATTTTCAACTTTAGAGTGGTTTTATGGGGAATTGAAAAGTCTTTCTCATGTCATTTATATGGGACGTCTTCTGCACGCCAAAATGTTCGGTTAATTGTGGTAGGATTGCAATGATGAAATTTAGCATAATTGTAGGCTTTCCAGACTAAGCTACAGCAAAATTGCCAAAAGTGAATATTTTTAATGTTTAAGGGGTCTAAAGGAGGATGAAGAAATCCCCACGCTATTTAAATAGGCGTTTTCTTGGGATCCAAAATCTTATCTTTTAATTAGTTGAAATAGTAAAGTAAACTTGAAATTCCCTAGAATTGTGAGAATAAGAGGTGCAAGGGCGAAATACCTTCAAAAGGAGGGGCTTTGTGGGCGAAGCCACAAGCTAACCAAACTAAACTTTTGTTTGTCTTTTACCGAAGGTTTGAAAAGTTTTCGACTAAGAGAGGTGTAGCTGTGCACGAAGATGTGTTGACATTGTGCGGAAAAATGGAAAGAAGAAAAATAGTGATAAGCGAAAAAAAATAATAATAATAACATAAATTTTATTTAATCATATACTTTACTCTTTCAATGGGTGAACAATAATAGAGCATGAAAGTAAATTAGAGTAAATTTATATTTCGCTCACACTTGAGGTCATTTTTATTCGAAACTAAGCTTTTGCACTACTATAAGGAAACTATTCAAAACTGAGAAGTGCAATTTCTACAACAAGTGTACCTGGATATTATGCGTTCGAGTACGTGTAAGGAATTATTGTATCTGCACTTTTCTACAAGAAAAGATACTCTAAATTGTTGTAGAAATTTGAAAATTTGACGGCAAACAGAGCCCACGCTTATCGTGAACACCGCCCGTGAGAGTACATAATTTGATATCTTTTTTTTTCTTTTCTTTCATTTTTTCTTTCTTTCCATTTTCTTTCTTTTTCTTTTCTTTTTTCTTCTTCTCAACAGAAAGAAAACTAGTGAAACTAGAGAAGAGAAATCTCTACCGAGAATGTACGAAAACATTTTTTTTTTTTTTATCGAAGTAGGTGGAAGGAATCATCGGATCAAAATGCTCAAAGTTGCCATGAGGATCCTCACACAAGCCGTCAAAATGCTCATAGTTGCCCACAATTCGTTCATAATTGCGGACATAGAGCTCACAGTTACCATGAGAAGGTTCACACTAGCCGTCAAAATCCTCACACTTGCCGTCAAAACGCTCATAGTTGCCGACCATTCGTTCATAATTGCCGACCAAGGCCTCACAGTTGCCGTCAAAACGCTCATAGTTGCCGACTATTCGTTCATAATTGCCGACCAAGGCCTCACAGTTGCCGTCAAAACGCTCATAGTTGCCGACTTTTCGTTCATAATTGCGGACAAAGGGCTCATAGTTGCCCACATACTGATTCGTGCTCATCCTAAAAATACTCACAGTTGCCTTCAGAATGTTCACACGTAGTTTCAAAATGCTCACACTCTCTTACACAATGCTCTTAGTTGCCGACTTTTCATTCATAATGCTGATAGTGTAAGTTAAATGGTTCACAGTTGCTGTGAAAAGTCTCATAGTTGCGGTCAGATTCTTGACACAAGCCATCAGAATGCTCACATTCAAAAAAAAAAAAAAGTGCTCATAGTTGCCGACTATTTGCTCATAATTGCCGACCAACTCCTCACAGCTGCCGTCAAAACGCTCATAGTTGCCGACTTTTCGTTCATAATTGCGTACAAAGGGCTCATAGTTGCCTACATAATGTTTCGTGCTTATCTTCAAAATACTCACAGTTGCCTTCAGAATGTTCACACGTACTTTCAAAAAGCTCACACTCGCTCCCACGATGGTCATAGTTGCCGACTTTTTATTCATAATGCTGATAGTGTAAGTTACATGGTTGATGGTTGCTGTCAAAAGTCTCATAGTTGCGGTCAGATTCTTGACACAAGCCGTCAGAATGCTCACATTCAAAAAAAAAAAAGTGCTCATAGTTGCCGACTATTTGCTCATAATTGCCGACCAACTCCTCACAGTTGCCGTCAAAACGCTCATAGTTGCCGACATTTCGTTCATAATTGCGGACAAAGGGCTCATAGTTGCCCACATACTGATTCGTGCTCATCCTAAAAATACTCACAGTTGCCTTCAGAATGTTCACACGTAGTTTCAAAATGCTCACACTCTCTTACACAATGCTCTTAGTTGCCGACTTTTCATTCATAATGCTGATAGTGTAAGTTAAATGGTTCACAGTTGCTGTGAAAAGTCTCACAGTTGCGGCCAGATTCTTCAGACAAGCCGTGATAATCCTCACATTAGAAAAAAAAATGTGCTCATAGTTGCCGACCATTCGTTCATAATTGCCGACCAAGGCCTCACAGTTGCTGTCAAAACGCTCATAGTTGCCGACTACATGTTTATAATTGCCGACCAACGCCTCACAGTTGCCGTCAAAACGCTCATAGTTGCCGACTTTTTGTTCATAATTGCGGACAAAGGGCTCATAGTTTCCTACATAATGTTTCATGCTCATCCTCAGAATACACACAGCTGCCTTCATAATTTTCACGCGTACTTTAAAAATGCTCACACTCGCTTCCACGATGCTCATAGTTGCCGACTTTTCATTCATAATATCTAACATACTGCTGATAGTGTAACTTAAATGGTTCACGGTTGGTGTCAAAAGCCTCACAGTTTCTGTCACAATGCTCACGCAAAACGTGAGAATTCTCACATTAAAAAAAAGTGCTCATAGTTGCCGACTATTCGTTCATAATTGCCGACCAAGGCCTCACAGTTGCCGTCAAAACGTTCATAGTTGCCGACTTTTCGTTCATAATTGCGGACAAAGGGCTCATATTTGCCTACATATTCGTTCGTGCCCATCTTCAAAATACTTACAGTTGCCTTCAGAATCTTCACACGTACTTTCAAAATGCTCACACTCGTTTCCACGATGCTCATAGTTGCCGACTTTTCATTCATAATATCTAACATACTGCTGATAGTGTAAGTTAAATGGTTCATGGTTGTTGTCGAAAGCCTCACAGTTTCCGTCAGATTCCTCACGCAAGCCGTCAGAATGTTCACATTAAAAAAAAAAAGTGCTCATAGTTGCCGACCATTCGTTCATAATTGCCGACCAAGGCCTCACAGTTGCATTCAAAACGCTCATAGTTGCCTAGTTTTCGTTCATAATTGCGGATATGGGGCTCACAATTGAAAACATAATTCTTCATGCTTATCTTGAAAATACTCGCAGTTTGCTCCAGAAAGTTCACACGTGCTTTCAAGGTGCTCACACTGGCTTTCACGCTGCTCATAGTTGCCGACTTTTCGTTCATAGTTGCCGACTTTTTGTTGATAATTGCAGTTATGGGGCTCACAATTGAAAACATAATTCTTCATGCTTATCTTGAAAATACTCGCAGTTTGCTTCAGAATGTTCACACGTGCTTTCAAAGTGCTCACACTAGTTCTCATGATGCTCATAGTTGCCGACTTTTTGTTCATAATTGCCGGCCAAGGCCTCACAGTTGCCGTGAACACGCTCATAGTTGCCGACTTTTCGTTCATAATTTTGGACATGGGCTCACACTTGCCGTCAGATGGTTCACGCTACAGCGGTACTTGGGCAATGAGTATTTCTTTATATGTACTAACATAGGTTAATTTCGAAGAAGAAGTTAGTTAAAAATATAGAATTATCAAATATACAAAAAAAAAGATATTCATATGTCATAAAATAATAAGGTTTTCAATATCTAGTTGGCAGGCAATCAGATAAATAATACACACATATATATATATATATATATATATATATATATATATATATATATATATATATAAATGGAGAGAAACCACGTAATGGAAACATTGTTATTTTGATGTGGCTCGTATGTATTATAAGAAAATAAGGAACCAAGGCTACAGCGAATTGTATTTTATCGTTGTAACACTAGCCGTCAAACTGCTCACACTTGCCGTCAAAATTCTTTTACATGTCCTCAAAATTTATAAAATTACTAAATGTGGTAAGAAAAAAAAAAGCAACGAAGGCTTTACGTATACGACGCCTTTCACACCCGCAAATTATGAGGCACTTCCTGTAGAGTTATAATGGCCATATTTGACGAAACTGTAGCCTTTCGGGAGTAAGTCACAGGAAAATTTCCAAAAGTGAATATTTCGAATGTTTAGTTGGTCTAAAGGGGCGATGAAGATATTTCCCATGTTATTTAAATGGACGGTTTTGCGGACCTATAATCTGAAATTTTAGGTACTTTTAATAAAACTTTGAAATTCCGTATACTTGTACGTTTTCGTAAGTCTTACCTAGTTGGATATATATTTCCAAGTTTAGCGTGGTTTTATGCGGAACTCAAAAAATTTCCCATGTTATTTCTATGAAACACCTTTGACATCCCAAAATTATTGGGCACTTCCTGTAGGGCTACAATAACTAATTTCGACATGATTGTAGATTGTCGGGACTAACCAACAGGAAAATTGTCAAAAGTGAATATTTTTAACTTTTAAGAGGTCTAAAGAGGAAATGAAGAAATTCCCCATGTTATTTAAATGGGCCTTTATTTAGACTTGTAATCTCAAAGTTTAGTTACTTGTAATTGGAACACAAACGAGAAATTCGGTATTCTTGTACGTTTTCATTAGCGTTACCTAAGTAAATCAGTACAAAGTAAAAATTTTCAACTTTAGAGTGGTTTTATGGGGAATTGAAAAGTCTTTCTCATGTCATTTATATGGGACGTCTTCTGCACGCCAAAATGTTCGGTTAATTGTGGTAGGATTGCAATGATGAAATTTAGCATAATTGTAGGCTTTCCAGACTAAGCTACAGCAAAATTGCCAAAAGTGAATATTTTTAATGTTTAAGGGGTCTAAAGGAGGATGAAGAAATCCCCACGCTATTTAAATAGGCGTTTTCTTGGGATCCAAAATCTTATCTTTTAATTAGTTGAAATAGTAAAGTAAACTTGAAATTCCCTAGAATTGTGAGAATAAGAGGTGCAAGGGCGAAATACCTTCAAAAGGAGGGGCTTTGTGGGCGAAGCCACAAGCTAACCAAACTAAACTTTTGTTTGTCTTTTACCGAAGGTTTGAAAAGTTTTCGACTAAGAGAGGTGTAGCTGTGCACGAAGATGTGTTGACATTGTGCGGAAAAGTGGAAAGAAGAAAAATAGTGATAAGCGAAAAAAAATAATAATAATAACATAAATTTTATTTAATCATATACTTTACTCTTTCAATGGGTGAACAATAATAGAGCATGAAAGTAAATTAGAGTAAATTTATATTTCGCTCACACTTGAGGTCATTTTTATTCGAAACTAAGCTTTTGCACTACTATAAGGAAACTATTCAAAACTGAGAAGTGCAATTTCTACAACAAGTGTACCTGGATATTATGCGTTCGAGTACGTGTAAGGAATTATTGTATCTGCACTTTTCTACAAGAAAAGATACTCTAAATTGTTGTAGAAATTTGAAAATTTGACGGCAAACAGAGCCCACGCTTAACGTGAACACCGCCCGTGAGAGTACATAATTTGATATCTTTTTTTTTCTTTTCTTTCATTTTTTCTTTCTTTCCATTTTCTTTCTTTTTCTTTTCTTTTTTCTTCTTCTCAACAGAAAGAAAACTAGTGAAACTAGAGAAGAGAAATCTCTACCGAGAATGTACGAAAACATTTTTTTTTTTTTTATCGAAGTAGGTGGAAGGAATCATCGGATCAAAATGCTCAAAGTTGCCATGAGGATCCTCACACAAGCCGTCAAAATGCTCATAGTTGCCCACAATTCGTTCATAATTGCGGACATAGAGCTCACAGTTACCATGAGAAGGTTCACACTAGCCGTCAAAATCCTCACACTTGCCGTCAAAACGATCATAGTTGCCGACTTTTCGTTCATATTTGCGGATATAGGGCTCATAGTTGAAAACATAATTTTTCATGCTTATCTTCAAAATACTCGCAGTTGGCTTCACAATGTTCACACGTGCTTCCAAAGTGCTCACACTCGCTTTCATGATGCTCATAGTTGCCGACTTTTTGTTCATAATTGCCGACCCAAGGCTCACAGTTGCCATCAAAACGCTCATAGTTGTCGACTTTTCGTTCATAATTGCGGATATAGAGCTCACAATTGAATACATAATTTTTCATGTTTATCTTGAAAATACTAGCAGTTGGCTTCAGAATGTTCACACGTACTTTCAGGGTGCTCACACTTGCCGTCAAAACGCTCATAGTTGCCGACTTTTCGTTCATAATTGCGGACATTGGGGTCAAAGTTGCCGACATTGTAGTTTATGTTTACCTTCCAAATACTCTCCGTTGCCTTGACAATTTTCACACTAACCCTGAAATTGCTAACACTCGCTCTCACAAGGCTCATAGTTGTCGACCTTTCATTCATAATATGAAATATACAGTTGATAGTGTAAGTTAAATGTTTCATGGTTGCTGTCAAAAGGCTCACAGTTGCCGTCAGTTTCCTCACTCAAGCCGTCAGCATGCTCACATTTACCAATAAAGTGCTCATAGTTGCCGACTATTTGTTCATAATTGCCGACCTATGGCTCACAGTTGCCGTCAAAACGCTCATAGTTGCCGACTTTTCGTTCATATTTGCGAATATAGGGCTCACAATTGAAAACATAATTTTTCATGCTTATCTTCAAAATACTCATAGTTGACTTCAGAATGTTCACAGGTGCTTCCAAAGTGCTCACACTCGCTTTCATGATGCTCATAGTTGCCGACTTTTCGTTCATATTTGCGAATATAGGGCTCACAATTGAAAACATAATTTTTCATGTTTATCTTCAAAATACTCGCATTTGGCTTCAGAATGTTCACAGGTGCTTCCAAAGTGCTCACACTCGCTTTCACGATGCTCATAGTTGCCGACTTTTGTTCATAATTGCCGACCCAGGGCTCACAGTTGCCGTCAAAACGCTCATAGTTGCCGACTTTTCGTTCATATTTGCGAATATAGGGCTCACAATTGAAAACATAATTTTTCATGCTTATCTTCAAAATACTCACAGTTGACTTCAGAATGTTCACAGGTGCTTCCAAAGTGCTCACACTCGCTTTCATGATGCTCATAGTTGCCGACTTTTGTTCATAATTGCCGACCCAGGGCTCACAGTTGCCGTCAAAACGCTCATAGTTGCCGACTTTTCGTTCATAATTGCGGACTTAAGTCTCATAGGTGGCAACATAATGGTTCATGGTTGCCGTCAATATGCCCAAAGTTGAACACGTATCTCCCATGGAAAACTTTAACCGCTTATCGCCATGAGAGCTCAAAATCCAGCCTAAAGTTGAAATTGAACGCTGTCAGCGGAATCAAAACCTGGAGGTTTTTTTTTTTTTTTTTTTTTTTTTTACAAAGGAGCGTTCAATGGAATTCCGTAATATGAAATAAACTGAATATTCGTGTGAACGAGCATGAAAATTAGGACCTCTTTTATGCGTGTACTTAAGGGATGAGCTAAGTGACTGATGACAGATATGTTGGAATGTGAATGTCGATGAACCGAATAACATATCGTTGTTAATTCACAGGTACAATTGAGACATGATATATCTTTTCAAACGTAGGCATTTTGTAAGCAGCACCGCAAATTTTGTCCGCGAAGACAGGCTTTGCTGTCCGCCAAGATGTGCGGACATTGTGAGGGAAAATGAAAAGAAGAAAAATAGTGATAAAAAGAAAAACAACATAAATTTTATTTCACCATATAGTTTACTCTTTCAATGGGCGACCTATAATAGAGTAAGAAAGTAAATAAGAAGAATTTTACATTTTGCTCACACTTGTGGTCATTTTTATTCCAAATTAAGTTTTTGTACTATTGCAAGAAAACTATTCGTACCCGATTAATTTAATTTCTGCAAGACGTGAACCTACATACTTTACAGGGAAGTTCATAAAAAGAATTGTTGTATCGCCATATATATATAAAACTTTAAAATGTTACAGAAGGTTGAACATTTGACGGCAAACAGAGGCCACACTGACCGTCGAAAACTGCGAACGCAGCCGGCAGGTGTAGAGGAGAACACAAAATCATGTTCTTTCTCAATTGTAAAGAGACCGTAGAAGCTAGAATAGTGAAAGTTCTACACAAGACGTACTTAAACACAGTACATGCGACAACGTACAAACAGTTTGTATATACAAATTACTAACAGAGAAAATTCAGTTTCTCTTTTACCGGAGGGTTAAAATTTTGTCGGCGAAGACAGGTTTCGATTGCCGCAAAGATGTGTGGATACTGTGGTGGAAGGTGAGACGAGGAAAAATATTGATAAAAAGGAAAACAATATAAAATTTATTTAACTATATACTATTCTGCGTCAATGGGTGAACTATAAGAGAGTGAGAATGTAAATTGGAATACCATTACATTTCGCTCACCCTTGTGGTCAAGCTTGTTTGAAATTACGTTTCTACACTATTTTTGGGAAATTATTCAAACCAGAATAGTGCAATTTGCACAGAAAGTGTATGAAAATACTGTGCACGGGAATTGATATAAAGAATTGTAGTAACTCCAATTTTATGAAGGAAAATATACTTCAAATTGGTGCAGAAGGTTGAAAATATTACTGCAAGCACAGACCACACTGGCCGTCAAGGGCTTTGAACGCTACCTGCAAGGATAGATGAGAAATTGAAATCATTTTCTTCCCACTACGAATAGAAAAACCAATAAAACTAGAATAGTAATATTTCTAAACGGAATATATGCAAACACAGTATATCGAAGTAGGTTATTAGGAATTTTTATATTCACATTTACAAAAATGATAAAAATAATAATAATAATAATAATAATAAATAATTAAAAAAGTTATTACAGTTCAAAATGTAGCGGAGGGTTGAAAATTTTCCGGCTAAAACGAGGTTTATTGGAAATGAAGATGTGTGGGCATGCACCGTAAAAATAAGACAATCGTTAGAGCAGTGTGTGTGTGTGGGGGGGGGGGGATAAACATAGAAATAATGAAAAGAAATCACTAATATCCATTCCAGCTTCAATTAATGAACAATGATGTAGGGAGAGAGCAAACAACAACACTGTTGTTTATTCCTTCACATTCGGAATGACGGTCATCCCAGATTCTGTTTTTCCACTATCTTGACGAAAGATAGATTAGTGACATTCCCAGCCTACCTGTACCTAAACACTGTGCATTGAAATATGTATAATATTAGTACTCTCATATTTGCGCAGATAAGGCTCATAGTTGCCGTCAACATGCTCACAGTTGCCGTCAAAATGCTCACACGTGCCGTCAAAATGCTCACACTTGCCGTCACAATTTATAAGGTTTAAAAAATGCGGTAAGAAGTAAAGCAACATAAATGTCACTTAACCAGATACTATTCTGTGCTAATGGGTGAGCAATAACAGAGTAAGAAAGTAAATTGGAAAACTTTTACATTTCGCTCACACTTGTGGTCATGTTTTTTTTTTTTTTTTTTTTTTTTTTGTAAATTACGTTCTCCCACTATTTTAACGAAACTATTCAAACCAGAATAGTGCAATTTCTACATGAGGTGTACCTTGATCGCAGCATAATTGTGGGACGTAAATCTTGAAGATTTCATTTAATTTCATTTTTAATAATAATACTAATAATAGTAATAAATATGTGCAAGAAAGTTGAAATTTGGCTTAATACGGGAGGCGAACGACCCAGGCTGTTTGCCGGAATAAAACTTGGATCCCTAACGCCAGAAGCGCATATATTAACGGCTTAGCCACGAGGTGGCTGATACAGAAATAATGCAAATTCCAATATTTTTACTTTTTGCTAATGTTTGAAATTGTTGTTATTGCAAATCACGTTTTTAACAAAACTGTTCTAACTACAAAAGTGAAATTTCAACCCAAACCATGGCAAAGCACTGAAAAGTAAGGAAAAGCATGGCAAAGTAAAGAAATATGTAAAGAATATATATTTAACCGCAGTGACACGGAATATATATAAAAATTCATCCATGGTTTTTCTCACAAACCCAACTCCCCCCCCCCCCGAAAGAAAAGATAGGTTTATTGCATCTCTTTGCTCCGGTGCATAATCGTGGCAGATAGGTTAAAATTTCAAGGGACTTCGTGCACACTATAGCAACAGCAAAGTATATGGGAAGGAACGGCAGAAATCCGATAAAACGCGGTGTTGGCGTGTGCCACCTCGGTAGTGAAAGAATAATTTCTTTCTGTGAACACGAATTTTTCTCAACGAAATTAAATAAATAAATAATTTAATAAAAATTAAATACTTCTAAGGGAAGAACACAGCAAATGAATGACGAGGTAGGTAAAAATTCCAAATGGAAATACAGGGCTGTGAAGTTCAAAAATAAATAAATAAATAAATAAATAAATAAACCATTATCATACTTAAAAATATGTGGTAAAAATTAAAAAGAAAATAAGACCTTTGTTGTACTCTCACGAGAAGATACACACATCGTCTGGAAATTTGAGTCGATAGAAAGCACACAACTGTGATCTAAAACAACCAAATTTAAAACGAAATCACCACATAAGTGTAACCTAATGAAGTTCAACAAAATAAAGCATACAGTAAATTGTGGCGGTGATGGAGGGCGCAGTTACCGTCATGTAAACAAGTCCGTCCACGCTTAAGTTTAACGGGAGCGAGAAGGTAAACCATGTCGGTGATGGATGGCTTAGTTGCCGTCATATAGAGAAACCCCTGTCTATCGTGAGACCCATGTTCCACTTGCTAACACTTTCATGTATGTGAAAACAAGTCAAGATCAGCAAGTGCGAGCGAGTGCGAAAACGTAAAGTCGGCAATTATGAGCAAATGAAAAAAAAAAAAAAAAACAGCAATTATGAGCATATGGAATATTCCAAATGGGAGAATTAAATAAATAAAAAGAACATAAAAGTGTGATAAGACACTTGTTGTACTCTCAAGAGGATATATATACATCGTCTGGAAATTACACAACAACTGTGAGCGAAAGTAAGGAAATTAAAAAAAAAAAAAAAAAGAGAACAGCAC
>NC_137459.1:313521916-313531916 GCF_964235325.1 Thermobia domestica
CCCGCAGCTAATTATTTATAACATCCCGTCTGCATATTCAGATGACTTCCTAATCGAAACACTGGTCGAACAGAATCTAGATGAGACAGATCAAGAGCTCGCAAGGAAAGAAATAAAAGCGAAATTTAGAACTGGGCCGAAGAATACGTCCAGATGTCACTTGGTCCTGGAGGCCCCTTTTAACATATATAGGAAGCTGGTCAACGGTCGAAAAATTTTTATTATGTATGAGTCCTTATCTTGCAAGGAATTTTTGAGTGTGGCCACCTGCTCCAAATGCAAGGATTTTGGCCACGTCGCAAAGTTCTGCAAAATAGACGAAGCCAGATGTGGGCATTGTGGTGAGGTAAAACACGAGAAGAACAATTGCAAAAACCTAGAAAGGCCAAAGGTATGTATTCCCTGTTACATTAGGAAGAAGAAGTGTAACGCCAATACTGAAAAAGATTGCCTGACATACAAGTATTTTTACGACAGGGAAGTAGCTAAATTTGACTATGGCTACGGAAATTAACGACCCTTCGCGGGAAGATGTAAAAATAGCAAAAACATTAACAGAAGCAGGTATTTCAGGCAAGGGAAACGGTAATAACATGAGATCTGGGATAAATTCCCCTAGGTACGGAACTAGAGATTCTTTAAGAATGAGGGAATACAACCTGAGGAGAAGTAGCGAAAGGTTCTTACTTTGGGCAGAAAACAACATTCCAAACTTAACCGACCACGATAATTTTCCGAAACCTTTAACGGTGATACCGGGATCCATAGACCTAACTATAAAGGGACAGTGTATACTACACTTCATAAACCCGATGCTCAAAACTTTTCCGGCAGGGTTCGCTAAGCTTGTGGCGAGTTCGCATGATGAATTTGATATTGCCAAATTTAAAGACCTGGAAATGTCAGACGGCAATGGAAAGATAGTAAGAGCCCTGTACTCAACGAACAAATATGAATGCAACTTTATACACGTCATTTCGAGTAAAGAAGAATTCCTTCAGGATTTGGCGATAACCCTGGATTTTCTGCAAAGTAAAATTGAAGATGTAAATTATAAAGTAATTATCTTACCTGCAATTGGTATGGGATTGTGGAAATGGCCACCAAGGGAAGTGATGTCAGTGTTTTATAACTACTACAGTGTTCCCAATCAAAAGTTTAAATTCGTGATGAATATAGAAAACATGCATATTTATGCTGAACTAGATTGGCAAATAAGAAAGTTCGATTATAAATTAAGAAAGCCAGACACTACATTGCAGGAAGAAACGAAAAATCTGTCCCTAACAACAATCGCACCTTACAATTTTTCGACTCAAGTCCAGGAGACCAAGCCATCGGTGATGAATGTAATCAGCAAAACGGACGAGAGTCAGGATCAGAAGGAGCCCATTATGGAGATAAAAAATGAGTCTGATTCAATAGACAATTCAGACAGTGAACCAACAGGAAAAGTGCCCGTAAAGGAAACAGACACAAAGAAGTCACAGTCGACAGAAGACGAAACCATAAATAACAAAAATTCTTTAAAGGACTCTCATCTTAATACAAGTAGCAGTAAGGAAGATACAGCGGGGACCCTGCAAGCTGGAACGGTTTCAAATCCAAGTAAACATAAAGGAATCCTTGCCTCCTTAGTTAAGAATTTAAGAAGGGAAAAAGATAAAAAAACAACACCAGACAATATTGTCAGGAATGAATCAACAAAAATCCCAGATCGAAATCAAGAGCATTCAAAGCAGGAACTCACTGAGGCTGTATGCCCTCGTATAGACGAGAAACATGAAGAAAAGAGAAATGGTACCGGGGAAAAGAAAATACATAATCCTAAGGAAATTTATAACTCCTTCGATTTAGCCTTAAAACTATCAAGATTGGAACAGCCGCCTATGCTAAGATTAGCACTAAGACACATCATACGAAAACTAAAGGAGAATGGAGACCAGATCGTCTTTCAGCAGTCTGAGGATGAAGATTTGATGGAATTATCTTCCAACAATCTTCCTACAGACCCAAAACTACTACTGGATTTAGTAGATACAGCATACGAGAGAAGACAACTAAATTTAGATCTAAATAGGATATACATACATTTTGTAAGGCTCCATGGTCGTATGGTATACAACCACAAAAACGAATGGCCCAATTGCTGGGTCAAAACATATCACCCGTGATCCACAATGGATAACTACATTAATTTGCTCCAGATCAACGCAATGAGATCAAAAACGGCCATGGAAGAGATAATTCAATACAGCTACTCCCAAGACATAGACATCGTATGCGTACAAGAACCATATTTTAACAAAGACGACTTGGAAACAATGAACAGCGGTTTAAGAACAATTAAAGATAATACAAATGCACTTGCTTCCATATTAATTTTTAACAACGAACTCCAAGTTTTAAACATAACCTATTTTAACAATAGATGGACGAACTGCGTACAAATCAAAACGAAGATACTAGATTTCATTTTAATTAACTCCTACTTCCAGTACTCTCATCCCATAGATGGCTTTATAAACGAAATTAAAACAATATGTAATACCTTTACAGGGCAAAACATCCTAATCTGCATGGACGCAAACGCCAAATCCCCTTCCTGGCATTCCGGTATTTTGGATGAAAAAGGAGAACAGTTGGAAAATATGATACAAGAATTAAATTTGATTGTTGCAAATGAACCCAACAACCCACCTACGTACCGAAACAGGAATGGTAACGAATCCAATATAGACATAACACTGGCGTCTCATAATTTCATAGGGGACATAACAGATTGGATGGTATTAGACAATCAATCGTCGAGTGACCACCAAATAATAAGATTTAAGATAAATCGGAATAATAGAAACCACGTGGAAGATAACAATAGATTTAATTATAACACGAAGAGGATTTTATGGAATAAATTCAATGAGTCCCTAAGATTACCGGATGTTAACTGCGTAAATGAAGAAGAATTAAATCGAACAGTAACACTTATCCAACATTTAATAATAGAAGCCATCAAAGCATCTACAAATAATAAAAATTACAGTAAGCAAAACTTCAAATTACGCTACTGGAACAACGGGTTGCAAATTATGAAAAGACAAGTAAGGGCAAAAAGAAGACTTTTTCAAAGAACAAATGACCCACATTTAAAACACGTTAGATTACAGCAATACTTACAAAAGAAGAAACACTATGAGGAAAGTATAAAAGAGGCCAAAGGAAAACATTGGCACAACTTTGTTAAAGAGAAACTAAGCACCGACCCCTGGGGCATGCCATATAAGATTGTGATGGAAAAAGTAAACCCAGCGTTGACTCTCTCAGCTATTAGAAAGTCGGACGGCACTTATACCAAGGACATAAAAGAAACAATTGAATACATCATACATCAGTTGCTCCAGGATGACGACCCATCGACAGATAATGAAAATAACAAGCAAACTAGACGCTTCTATGAAAATCATATCGTAAATAATCTAGTAATGACCCAACAAGACCCAATAACTAATGAAGAAGTAGAACAAGTCATTAAAGGGCTCAAAAATAACAAGGCACCCGGTCCCGACGGCATTAAGGCGGAAATATTTAAACAAGACATAGACAGGTGGACCCCATATTTAGGAAAGTTGTACAATAAATGCCTATCTCTTGGAATTTTCCCCCGGAGCTGGAAAACTGCAAACTTAATTATTCTACAGAAGAATAAGATAGGTGAAATCGTAACACCAAAATCCTATAGACCGATCTGCCTTCTAGATATAATGGGGAAAATCCTAGAAAAATTAATTGTAAATAGAATAAATAAGAAAAGACCAAATATAGAAAACTGTCTATTGCAATACGGATTTCGAAAAAATAAAGGGACAACGGACGCGATTAACATGTTGATGAGGCATGTCGAAAGAACCATGGACGTTGGGGACAAGTACACGGCGGTCATCTTTGTGGATATAACTGGAGCTTTTGACAACCTGTGGTGGCCTGTAATGTTTAAGGAACTAGATAAACTGGAAGTAGGCGAAGGAATTCTAAGAATTATCAAGAGCTATTGTACAAACAGGCAAGTCATATACAGGTCTAATTCAGTCACAATTAATAAAAACATAACTAAAGGTTGTCCACAGGGTTCGGTGCTGGGACCACTCTTGTGGGACATCACTTTGCAACCGGGCTTAACCATATTGGATGAGATGAACGAAACTGTGGGAGTAGTAGCATACGCTGATGACATCTCAATCGTCGTCAGTGCAAACACTAGAACTAACCTGGAACTCAAGGCAAACCGAGTCATGTCAACTCTGGCGACCTGGTGTGACTCGGCGAAATTAAAAATTTCGACAAACAAAACCAAATATGTATTACTAAATGGAACTTTGGATAGAAATCCAATTATCAAAATTGGACAAAATTCGATTTCCAGGATTAACACCTTTAAATACCTAGGAGTGTGGTTGGATGAACATCTAAGATTCGACCATCATGTTACGAAGCAAAAAGAAAACATAATCGGTTTGGCCAACAAAATATTCTGTACAATGGCCAGGGATTATAAACTATCACCCAGACACTGTCAATTATATTATAAAACTATCTTCGCAGCCATAATTTCGTACGGAGCCAGTATATGGGGACATCGTATCAAACAGAATATTAAAATAAGAACTAAAATTGATAGCATCCAAAGAACAATACTATTAAGGATGTGTGGAGCCATGGCTACGACCCCAGTTGAAGCACTGCAGATAATCCTTGGCGTGGAACCCCTCCATCTTTCAGTACTGAGATCTGCAGTCAAATACTGGTACCAAAGGGGAAACCTTGATCAAATACAGAAAATGCTTCAAGATAGAATAAACAGTCTGGAAGATCTAGAAAAATATATCTTAAGAGTGTGGCAAAACAATTGGGATAGGAGTACCAAGGCAAGAAATGTTTACGAAGTTTTTCCTAATGTTCAGGAAAGGATGACCTTGGGCGAACTCGAGCTCAACAAACATGCCATACAGTTTCTAAGTGGCCATGGACCTTTCCGTGCCACTTTCCAAAAAATCGGTATGCTACATACGGATCAATGTGACTGCGGAGAAAGACAAACATCGAATCATGTAGTGTTTGAATGTCGAAACTTAATTTTGGAAGATGATGTTCAAGTAATAAGGTCGAACCTTCAACAGACATTTGAAAATAATGGTCTTTACCAACTCATACGTGATCCAAATAAAAGGAAGGACTTAAATAAAATCTGCAACAAAATCCTGGAAATCTGCAGAGCCCAAATAGGACTTGATTTATCAAGACGTAGACAGAATTAGTCCTCATCAACGGAATTATCCAATCACTTATAATTCAACAAGGAATTATACATAGTGGAATTATTACTTTAATGTGTTGTGTGTGTATTGTGTGCAGTGTGGAATGTTTTAGTGTTGTGATAGTGGTTAACGTCAAGTAATACTAAATATAATTTTCAATTGAACTCGGAGGACCGAGAACAAATTGTGGAACGAACGGAGGACCGAAAAACCATTCTTTTTCTGTGTGATGTTGTGTTGGTATTAGTGTGTAGAAGGTAGCTCATACAGGTGGAAGTTTTAATAATTTAACAGGTGAAAACCAAAATTGTATTTTATAGTTTAATAATGATTACAAAAATTTTAAAGATAGTTATACAGGTGGAAAACCTTATTTAACAGGTGAAAACCAAAAATTTTATTTTATGATTAATACTTATAAAAAAAAGAAAAAGAAAAGAAAATTAAATAAATTAAAGTAAAATAAAATATAGATAGTCATACAGGTGAAATTTTACTATTCAACAGGTGAAAACCAAATTTTATTTTTTCACAAAGTAATCAGATTTTATCAGTTGAGAACCACCATAAAACTAAGAAACAATTTGAAATTCAAGACCAAGTTTAATTGCTACCAATGAGTGAAATTTAAGTTGTATGTATTATGTGTCGTCTTGTGTTGTCCTGCGTGTTTATATGTAATATGTGTTTTATGTTAAAATGTTTAATAATAAATTTTTTCTTTTTCATAGCATTAAAAATACAAATATAAGCCTGTTTTAAAATATTAGGAAACAGGCTAGAAATAGCCCCACTCCCACCGTTAGGGAATAGAACAACGAAAGAGAGTAGAGATAAGAAAGTAAAGGAGAGAGATTTACAAGTGTTAGGGGCAGATGAGTCTGCCATTAAGACCTGATTATAGGCAACGGCAGGGGTAGTGGAGGATTAAAAAAAAAAAAAAAAAAGATAGGGACAGTGGGAATCTCGTTAATCCATTCATGCGCGTCACTAATTAGATGACGAGGCATTTGGCTAAAGAAGGCCAAGAGGCCATTCCCCAACAAAGTTAGGTACCTACAAATTGACAATACAATTCCCAACAACAAGTTGCTGGTATAAATAAATACAATAGAATAAACAACAAACAAGAATATAACAAAGGAGATAAATATAGATAATTTATTACAATTGAGAATGCCTCGCCATCTCCTAACTACACCGCCTAATATAATGATGCATGCAATAAATATACATGCTTACAATAAATACAAAATTACATATAAATAAATACACAGACCAAAGCTGCCAATGGCGAGATAAACAAGACTAAGCTAGCTAGCTAAGCTCCCATTTAGCCGGCGGGCCAGCGGCCCCCGTTCCCGACGCGCGCCACGAGGAGGCATGGGAGACGAATGGATCAACGATAATCGAGATGGGCGTTGAGCATCTCAATGCTAGAACGCAGACAAATAAGCGACATCGTCTTGAGAAGGCCCCTGTCGACAATCGCCAGCTCTGCTAGAGCCCTTTCTGTAGCTCTTGGGACAGCCCCCCTCGATCCCAAGACAATTGGTAGAACCTTAAAGTTCTTATCCGCTGAGAATACACCCCTCAAGTTGTTATACTTGCGGGATTTCTCCACAGAGGCCTCCTCAAGACTACGGCCGTCCTCAAACCGGACCGTGACATCGACCACGAACCTGCTCCTTTCGGTGTCGACGACCAGGTCCGGCTTGAGCCAGGCCCCATCGACACGAAAAACGTTTTCGCGCATAACTCGGAATCCTTTGTCCGTGCACTGCTGCTGTATCAGGTCCACAACTTCGTTGTGCCTATGTATGCGTTTGGGTTTGTGTATGAAACACTCCCCCACAACGTGAGCAGCAGTTTCTACCTTGGTTCGACATCCTCTGCACTGTACGTCCTGCCCTTCCACCGCACGAGCCAGGACTGCACGGACTCCGACAGTATTGGATCTTAGCTGGAGAGCGTCGATGAACCTGCCCTCAGACAGCAACGTATCGTCAAGAAGAAACGAGTTCGAAACCGGAGACCGCTTGAAATATAGCGCCCCCTTACCTTGAGAGCCCAGCGTACTCCATTGATCAGCCACCATCTCCCTCTCCCTCTGCGACACTCTCTCTAGTTTTTCTAAGGACAACACACCGGGGATGCCCTTACTACGAGCAAATCCTCTAATCTTATCTGGCAGGCCTACCACCCCTGCCAAATAACGAATTACATGATCAGGATTGTTAACTAACTTCATCCAGTTCTTAACTACTGAGAACTGAACAATTCTTTCTAGATTAGGAATGGCCAGACCCCCATCCTTACGCCGGGCATACAGTAGGCAGTCAGTAACCGACCAAGGCAAATGGAGGACTGCCTTGACGAAATTCCTAATCTCCTGATCTAGTCTCCTGAGACTTGTGACTCCCACCTCAGCCACAGTCCACTGATAGAGGAATCTAGGCACCAGGTAACGTGACATTAAGATGATTTTCTGCCTGGGCTTCAATCGTAAACGAGAGAGTCTCCGCAGAAGGAGAGCGAGATAGTCGCTATCGTAATGAGTAAATCTCCCCTTTGAGATTGTAAACATGCACCCCAGATATCGAAATGCCTCGTCAACTTCGACCTTGCACACCTGCTCCTCCCCCACTCGTACTCTTGGGTCTTTAGAGTACCATGCTTTAGCGGTCGGGATAATCTGTATCGACCGGCATTTCGATATCGAGAGTGACATGTCAAGCTCCGACAGATATCGATGAACCACCCCTAGCGCTGACTGCAGGTGTTCGGCAGTATCAAACGCCAGGAGTAGGTCATCGGCATAAGCCAGAACGCCAACCTCAAATTCGCCTATTCGGAACCCCCCAGGGCAACCCTCCAGTCTCCGCAGCAGTTCATCTAGGACCAGATTAAATAATAGTGGACTAAGCGGATCTCCTTGCTTAACTCCACGCTTGATCTCAAGTGAGACATTATGGCCCTCTATCTGGGTAAGATTACCACTATAAAGTTCCCTAACCAGTTCAAGAAAATTCTCGGGAACGCCACGACTGCTGAGAGCCCGGAGGATTGCCCCGTGTGGCACCGTATCAAATGCTTTGCGAATAAATGCTTAAATGTGGGTCATTTGTTCTTTGAAAAAGTCTTCTTTTTGCCCTTACTTGTCTTTTCATAATTTGCAACCCGTTGTTCCAGTAGCGTAATTTGAAGTTTTGCTTACTGTAATTTTTATTATTTGTAGATGCTTTGATGGCTTCTATTATTAAATGTTGGATAAGTGTTACTGTTCGATTTAATTCTTCTTCATTTACGCAGTTAACATCCGGTAATCTTAGGGACTCATTGAATTTATTCCATAAAATCCTCTTCGTGTTATAATTAAATCTATTGTTATCTTCCACGTGGTTTCTATTATTCCGATTTATCTTAAATCTTATTATTTGGTGGTCACTCGACGATTGATTGTCTAATACCATCCAATCTGTTATGTCCCCTATGAAATTATGAGACGCCAGTGTTATGTCTATATTGGATTCGTTACCATTCCTGTTTCGGTACGTAGGTGGGTTGTTGGGTTCATTTGCAACAATCAAATTTAATTCTTGTATCATATTTTCCAACTGTTCTCCTTTTTCATCCAAAATACCGGAATGCCAGGAAGGGGATTTGGCGTTTGCGTCCATGCAGATTAGGATGTTTTGCCCTGTAAAGGTATTACATATTGTTTTAATTTCGTTTATAAAGCCATCTATGGGATGAGAGTACTGGAAGTAGGAGTTAATTAAAATGAAATCTAGTATCTTCGTTTTGATTTGTACGCAGTTCGTCCATCTATTGTTAAAATAGGTTATGTTTAAAACTTGGAGTTCGTTGTTAAAAATTAATATGGAAGCAAGTGCATTTGTATTATCTTTAATTGTTCTTAAACCGCTGTTCATTGTTTCCAAGTCGTCTTTGTTAAAATATGGTTCTTGTACGCATACGATGTCTATGTCTTGGGAGTAGCTGTATTGAATTATCTCTTCCATGGCCGTTTTTGATCTCATTGCGTTGATCTGGAGCAAATTAATGTAGTTATCCATTGTGGATCACGGGTGATATGTTTTGACCCAGCAATTGGGCCATTCGTTTTTGTGGTTGTATACCATACGACCATGGAGCCTTACAAAATGTATGTATATCCTATTTAGATCTAAATTTAGTTGTCTTCTCTCGTATGCTGTATCTACTAAATCCAGTAGTAGTTTTGGGTCTGTAGGAAGATTGTTGGAAGATAATTCCATCAAATCTTCATCCTCAGACTGCTGAAAGACGATCTGGTCTCCATTCTCCTTTAGTTTTCGTATGATGTGTCTTAGTGCTAATCTTAGCATAGGCGGCTGTTCCAATCTTGATAGTTTTAAGGCTAAATCGAAGGAGTTATAAATTTCCTTAGGATTATGTATTTTCTTTTCCCCGGTACCATTTCTCTTTTCTTCATGTTTCTCGTCTATACGAGGGCATACAGCCTCAGTGAGTTCCTGCTTTGAATGCTCTTGATTTCGATCTGGGATTTTTGTTGATTCATTCCTGACAATATTGTCTGGTGTTGTTTTTTTATCTTTTTCCCTTCTTAAATTCTTAACTAAGGAGGCAAGGATTCCTTTATGTTTACTTGGATTTGAAACCGTTCCAGCTTGCAGGGTCCCCGC
>NC_137459.1:313544416-313576916 GCF_964235325.1 Thermobia domestica
CTGCATCACAAGGAATAATCTTAGGCTGCCCATGAGTTTGTAGCCAAAAATCATGGCTACCAGTTTTTCATTGAAGGCCATCTTGAACAGAAAAGGATACTGGCCTACAAAGCAGCGAATTCTAGCTCTAGTCGCCCGACCCGAGCGTATTAAAGGCTTCTTGTGCTACTAACGTGTAAGCCTTGCTCCTCGGAGCCTTTTCAAGACTTCTCCCACAAAGCAGTCACAGCCTACTCGAGTCCTTGGAGGACAAGCTTCCGTTCTACCCCAGCACTCGACATCCGACACAAGCATTTTAAACGCTCCTGCTCCGATGGAATAAGTCTTACTCTCTTGGAGTCTTTTCAAGACTTCTTTTCAAACGGAATAAGCTTACTTGAGCCCTTGGACGTCGGAACTGGTTTATCATGTCATCTGACTGAGCATTTAAGACTCCTGCTCCGATGGAATAAGTCTTACTCTCTTGGAGTCTTTTCAAGACTTCTTTTCCACCGAAATAAGTCTACTCCAATCCTTTGATGACACACGGCCTGTGTCAACAGGTAGCCTACGCTACCCTCGCCGATGACAGTGGCTCCCGTTCTTGCTGCTCGCTTCCCAACTAAAGGGAAGACACGGCTCACCTTTCTCTCCTTCGCCTGTCAAGATCAGTGGCTCCCGTTCAACGGTGTCAATCTAACTGATACGACACACTAATAAGAAACTTTTGACATCAACCACCGCAGTGGTGATGAATTGATAATGATCCTTCCGCAGGTTCACATACGGAAACCTTGTTACGACTTTTACTTCCTCTAAATGATCAAGTTTGGCCATCTTTCCGACACGTCGGTACCACCGCAAGACGGAGGTGCCGGGTATCAGTCCGAAGGCCTCACTAAATCATTCAATCGGTAGTAGCGACGGGCGGTGTGTACAAAGGGCAGGGACGTAATCAACGCAAGCTTATGACTTGCGCTTACTGGGAATTCCTCGTTTATGGGACATAATTGCAAGCCCCAATCCCTAGCACGAAGGAGGTTCAGCGGGTTACCCGGACCTTTCGGTCAGGGAAGACACGTTGATTCCTTCAGTGTGGCGCGCGTGCGGCCCAGAACATCTAAGGGCATCACAGACCTGTTATTGCTCAATCTCGTGCTGCTAGAGGCAGCCTGTCCCTCTAAGAAGACATGAACGTTGGAAGGAAAGATTCCAACGCCTAGTTAGCAGGCTAGAGTCTCGTTCGTTATCGGAATTAACCAGACAAATCGCTCCACCAACTAAGAACGGCCATGCACCACCACCCACTGAATCAAGAAAGAGCTCTCAATCTGTCAATCCTTCCAGTGTCCGGGCCTGGTGAGGTTTCCCGTGTTGAGTCAAATTAAGCCGCAGGCCCCACTCCTGGTGGTGCCCTTCCGTCAATTCCTTTAAGTTTCAGCTTTGCAACCATACTTCCCCCGGAACCCAAAAGCTTTGGTTTCCCGGAAGCCGCCCGCCGAGTCATTGGAGGAACTTCGGCGGATTGCTGGCTGGCATCGTTTATGGTTAGAACTAGGGCGGTATCTGATCGCCTTCGAACCTCTAACTTTCGTTCTTGATTAATGAAAACATTCTTGGCAAATGCTTTCGCATCGGTTAGTCTTGCGACGATCCAAGAATTTCACCTCTAACGTCGCAATACTAATGCCCCCGTCTGTCCCTATTAATCATTACCTCGAGTTCCGAAAACCAACAAAATAGAACCGAGGTCCTATTCCATTATTCCATGCACCGAACATTCAGGCGACACGGCCTGCTTTGAGCACTCTAATTTGTTCAAAGTAAACGTGCCGGCCAATCAAGACACTCAATGAAGAGCACCGAGAAAGGAAAAACCGGCAGGACGTCCGGAACGATCAGTTAAACGCCGGGCGGCGAACCGATCGTCCGAGACCCAGATCCAACTACGAGCTTTTTAACCGCAACAACTTTAATATACGCTATCGGAGCTGGAATTACCGCGGCGGCTGGCACCAGACTTGCCCTCCGATAGATTCTCATTGAAGGATTTAAAGTGTATTCATTCCGATTACGGGGCCTCGGATGAGTCCCGTATCGTTATTTTTCGTCACTACCTCCCCGTGCCGGGAGTGGGTAATTTGCGCGCCTGCTGCCTTCCTTGGATGTGGTAGCCGTTTCTCAGGCTCCCTCTCCGGAATCGAACCCTGATTCCCCGTTACCCGTAACAACCATGGTAGGCGCAGAACCTACCATCGACAGTTGATAAGGCAGACATTTGAAAGATGCGTCGCCGGTACAGAGACCGTGCGATCAGCCCAAAGTTATTCAGAGTCACCAAGGTTTCGGACGGACGAACCGACCGATTGGTTTTAATCTAATAAAAGCATCCCTTCCATTGCTGGGCGGGATTCTAGTTGCATGTATTAGCTCTAGAATTACCACAGTTATCCAAGTAGGATAGGTACGATCTAAGGAACCATAACTGATTTAATGAGCCATTCGCGGTTTCACCTTGTTTTGGCTTGCACTGAGACATGCATGGCTTAATCTTTGAGACAAGCATATGACTACTGGCAGGATCAACCAGGGAATTGACCGACTAAAAAGCCGGAAAGTGTTGGACACAACCAACACAGCGTTCTAACAAAGGATAGGAAAGCTACACCCGACCAAGCATTTTAGACTTCTGTTCCGCTGGAATAAGCCTACTCTTGCGGTGACTAGCTCCCGTTAATACTGGCCGTGTGACAGCCGCCAAGAGCATATTAGACTCCCAATCCAATGGAACAAGCCTACTTGTATCCTTGGGTTACAACAGCTTCCTTCCACACGTTGCCGGTACATCCGACAGAGCAATTTTAAAGACTCCTCTTCCGCCAGAATAAGCCTACCTTTGTGGGGCCTGGCTCCCGTTAGAACTGGCCGTAAGGGTACCCACAAAAGCACATTTAGACTCCTCCTCCAGCGAAATAAGTCTACTCATGTCCTACGGATGACTGTGGCTTCCGTTTACATATAGCCGTTCACCCGACACAGCAAATTTTAAAGACTCCTTTTTCCACCGGAATAAGCCTACTTTTGTGGGGCCTGGCTCCCGTTAGAACTGGCCGTAAGGGTACCCACAAAAGCACATTTAGACTCCTGCTCCAGTGAAATATAAGTCTACTAGTGTCCTTGGATGACAGTGGCTTCCGTTCGACAAGTGATACACGCTCAAACTGGCGATGAGTCTATACCGTCCTTAACTTAAGGAAAATCGGTACTTAAATGCCACATGGAGAATAAAAAGTCACTTACAAAAAACAATGCTCCGCATAAGCCTTTGTAAGCTAGAAAGGACATGCTATCTGGCCTCATTCTCAAGAAGGACAAGTAAGCTCCCGTCAACTGGCCCAAACTCTAAAGCGAGGACAGCCCGTTCAAAGTCAATCGGCATCCCTCCTTAAGAGTACAAAACGGCTCACTTCTTAACCACACTGGCTCTTGCTCCTTCAAGTGAAATCTGGCTCCCTTCACTCTGGCATTATCTTTACACATAAATCGGACTCCTCCGATTTAACAGGTGAACCTAACCCGGGAACTAAGGAAACTGGGAATAAAGACTCAGAGGCCCAATTACCTTGTTCGCCAGCCAGCCTTGCGCCGGCCCAGGCTAGAGACTTTCTCCAACAATCCCTGTTGAGCCCGAAGGATCCTAAGACCACTCGTGTGTACAAAACTCAGAGGCCCAATTACCTTGTTCGCCAGCCAGCCTTGCGCCGGCCCAGGCTAGAGGAAACTCCGAAATGCAAAACTCAGAGGCCCAATTACCTTGTTCGCCAGCCAGCCTTGCGCCGGCCCAGGCTAGAGAATTGCACGGATTATTCCTGTTCACCCTAAACGCATCTGAGACACCTCGTGTGTATGAAACCCAGAGGCCCAATTACCTTGTTCGCCAGCCAGCCTTGCGCCGGCCCAGGCTAGGGAATCACATTGACACGAGAAAGATCTCGTCAGCGGTTTGTAGCGTGCAGAAACTGCTCCCGTTTGAACTGACAATCCCGACAGAGCAATATTAAAGACTTCTGGTCCATTGAAATAAAGCCTACTTTTGCGAGCCTTGCTCCCGTTAGGACTGGCCGTATGGCTGTGCACAAAAGCATATTAGACTCCTGCCTCAATGGAATTAGTCTACTCCTGTCCTTAAACGGATGACAGTTCTTCAAGCATAGCATGCTACCTTCCGCAACTTACAGGCGCGGAAATGCTGTGGAAACGAGGAGACAAGTCCTCACAAAGGTTTCATGGCCGGTCACCCGACACAGCAAATTTTAAAGACTCCTTCTCATCCGGAGTAAGCCTACTCTCGTGGGGCCTGGCTCCCGTTAGAACTGGCCGTAAGGTTGCCCACAAAAGCACGTTTAGACTTCTGCTCCAGTGAAATAAGTCTACTTGTGTCCTACGGATGACTGTGGCTTCCGTTCAAATATAGCCGTTCACCCGACACAGCAAATTTTAAAGACTTCTTCTCCACCGGAATAAGCCTACTCTTGTGGGGCCTGGCTCCCGTTAGAACTGGCCGTAAGGTTGCCCACAAAAGCACATTTAGACTCCTGCTCCAGTGAAATAAGTCTACTCGTGTCCTACGGATGACTGTGGCTTCCGTTCAAATATAGCCGTTCACCCGACACAGCAAATTTTAAAGACTCCTTCTCCACCGGAATAAGCCTACTCTTGTGGGGCCTGGCTCCCGTTAGAACTGGCCGTAAGGTTGCCCACAAAAGCACATTTAGACTCCTGCTCCAGTGAAATAAGTCTACTCGTGTCCTACGGATGACTGTGGCTTCCGTTCAAATATAGCCGTTCACCCGACACAGCAAATTTTAAAGACTCCTTCTCCACCGGAATAAGCCTACTCTTGTGGGGCCTGGCTCCCGTTAGAACTGGCCGTAAGGTTGCCCACAAAAGCACATTTAGACTCCTGCTCCAGTGAAATAAGTCTACTCGTGTCCTACGGATGACTGTGGCTTCCGTTCAAATATAGCCGTTCACCCGACACAGCAAATTTTAAAGACTCCTTCTCCACCGGAATAAGCCTACTCTTGTGGGGCCTGGCTCCCGTTAGAACTGGCCGTAAGGTTGCCCACAAAAGCACATTTAGACTCCTGCTCCAGTGAAATAAGTCTACTCGTGTCCTACGGATGACTGTGGCTTCCGTTCACCCGACAGAGCAAATATTAAAAGACTTCTCATCCACCAGAATAAGCCTACTCTCGTGGGGCCTCGCACACGTTAGAACTGGCCGTATGGCTACCCACAAAAGCACATTTAGGCTCCTGCTCCAGTGATATAAGTCTTACTCGTGTCCTCTGGGTGTGACAGTAGCTTCCGTTCAAGTATTCTTCGCATTCAGCAACCGCACAAAGCGGCATCGGCCAGAAGTCAATTGCCCGAAGGCGTGATCGACAGGCTAGGCCTCGGGTTAAGAAGGATTGTCTCCTTCCCGTAAACGACAGGTACTTCCGTATGAGAGCCTACCTCACACATTCCCCATCGCCACGTGCCCTCTTAGAAACAGCCGTCCGACCAAGGTTTCTGACATTCTTTGTCAAAATACGAGGAAGTCTTTGGACAACATTAGGCGTGCTGGCAAACCCGCACTGCATGCCCTTTCATAGGTCCGCCCATGGACGCACATTTCTATGAAGCATTCCTCCCAGGCAGCAACAGGGTTTGCAACCTCCTCTACACCTTGACCGGCTAGGACGCCCGTGAATAGCATCCCAGGGTTCTTGCCTGCGGCTGATAAAATTCCTTTTGAGCCTACACTACCATCCGCCGATATTAGTCCGCCTTCAAAATTAACCAACATCAACAGCGATAGTGCGTTTAGACTCCCATAAAGAAACCAACCAGCCTGTGGCTTCCCTTCCCAATTTAGCCATTTCCGCCTCCTGCGAAGACTAGCTTTCTGTCTGTGGCCAGAAGTCAAGATTTCTCGACAGACTAGGCCGCGGAGAGAAAAAAGTAAGCCTCATTTAGAAAGCAATACCATTAGCGGTCTCTCCAACCTCCGTGAACAATTTAAAGGGAATGTTTATATAGAAGGCTTGTTCACTACCCTACCTCCTATAGTGTAGAGATTCCTCTCGATACTACACCTGTCTTGAAATTGCCGGCGTTGCGCAGCCTCGTTTTGACCATGACGGCGAATGCAGCCACGGTTGCCGTATACATCCCACGCAAGGGTGGGAAAACGTGATTTGACATCCAGTATATATATAAACCGTTACAGAATACGACACTCAAAACTTAACAACTTTTACACTCTCCTAACTTCTGGGAACAAATTGAAAGTATAAGCCAGCCTAACCTAACCTAAGTATATAGCAGGATTGCCCACTACCATACCTCCTATAGTGATGAGATTCCTCTCGATCGGACACCAGTCACGAAAATCACGGAATCTCAAAAATGACGGCAAACGAAGCCACAGTTGCCGCCATACTCAAAGGTTATGCTGGGTAAAAAGTTCTCTACGAAAAGGGCTGCTTTTCGCGCTCGGGTTACAAAATTAATGTAAAGAACAATCCAAAAACATGAATTAGGTCAAACTCATGTTAATTACAACCTCATAGAACAATTTCAAGCCAGGACTTAACAAAGTGTAAACGGGGCTGCTTCTGTACCCTAATCCCTATAATGTAGCGATTCCTCTCGATTGCACACCAGTCACGAAAAATCACAGAATGTCAAAAATGACGGCAAACGAAGCCACGGTTGCCGTCATATTCTAACGTTATGCTGGGTGAAAAGTCGCCAACAACAATGTTCACAGTTCCCGTCAGATTGCCCACTGTTCCCGAAATGTGGTTCATACATGCTGTCAACATGTTCAGGAAACCCCTCAGAGCGTTCAAAGTTGCACACACAATGCTTAATAGTTCCACTCAAATAGCTCACAGTTGCCGTCAGAATCCTCACAGTAGACGTCAAATTGCTCACACTTGCCGTCAGAGTGCTCATAGTTGCCGACTTTTCATTCATAGTCCCCGACATAAAAGTTTATAGTTCCCGACTAATGGCTCACAGTTGCCGTCAGAATCGTCACAAAAGGCGTCACAATGCTCACACTTGCCGTCAAAGCGCTCATAGTTGCCGACTATGTGTTCATAATTGCGGACATAGGCCTCACAGTTGCCGTCAAAACGCTCATAGTTGCCGAATTTTCGTTGATAATTCCGGACAATGGGCTCATAGTTAATCACATACTGGTTCGTGCTCATCTTCAAAATAAACACAGTTGCCTTCAGACTGTTCACACGTAATTTCAAAATGCTCACACTCGCTTACACGATGCTCATAGTTGCCGACTTTTAATTCATAATGCTGATAATGTAAGTTAAAGGGTTCATGGTTGCTCTCAAAAGTTTCACAGTTGCGGTCAGATTTTTCACAAAAGCCGTCATAATGCTCACATTAAAAAAAAAGTGCTCATAGTTGCCGACCAAGGCCTCACAGTTGCCGTCAAAACGCTCATAGTTGCCGACTTTTCGTTCATAATTGCCGACCAAGGCCTCACAATTGCCGTCGAAACGTTCATAGTTGCCGACTATTCGTTCATAATTGCCGACCAATGCCTCACAGTTGCCGTCAAAACGCTCACAGTTGCCGACTTTTCGTTCATAATTGCGTACAAAGGGCTCATAGTTGCCTACTTAATGGTTCCAGCTCATCTTCAAAATATTCATAATTGCCTTCAGAATGTTCACACGTAGTTTCAAAATGCTCACATTCGCTTCCACGATGCTCATAGTTGCCGACTTTTCATTCATAATATCTAACATACTCCTGATAGTGTAAGTTAAATGGTTCATGGTTGCTATCAAAAGGCTCACAGTTGCCGTCACATTATTTGCACAAGCCGTCAGAATGCTCACATTAAGAAAAAAAGTGCTCATAGTTGGCGACCATTCGTTCATAATTGCCGACCAAGGCCTCACAGTTGCCGACTATTCGTTCATAATTGCCGACTAAGGCCTCACAGTTGCCGTCAAAACGCTCATAGTTGCCGACTACTCGCTCATAATTGCCGACCAATGCCTCACAGTTGCCGTCAAAACGCTCATAGTTGCCGACTTTTCATTCATAGTCCCCGACATAAAAGTTTATAGTTCCCGACTAATGGCTCACAGTTGCCGTCAGAATCGTCACAAAAGGCGTCACAATGCTCACACTTGCCGTCAAAGCGTTCATAGTTGCCGACTATTTGTTCATAATTGCGGACATAGGCCTCACAGTTGCCGTCAAAACGCTCATAGTTGCCGACTTTTCGTTGATAATTGCGGACAATGGGCTCATAGTTAATCACATACTCGTTCGTGCTCATCTTCAAAATAATCACAGTTGCCTTCAGAATGTTCACACGTACTTTCAAAATGCTCACACTCGCTTACACGATGCTCATAGTTGCCGACTTTTAATTCATAATACTGATAATGTAAGTTAAATGGTTCATGGTTGCTGTCAAAAGTCTCACAGTTGCGGTCAAATTTTTCACACAAGCCGTCATAATGCTCAAATTTTAAAAAAAGAGTGCTCATAGTTGCCGACCAAGGCCTCACAGTTGCCGTCAAAACGCTCATAGTTGCCGATTTTTCGTTCATAATTGCCGACGAAGGCCTCACAGTTGCCGTCAAAACGTTCATAGTTGCCGACTTTTCCTTCATAATTTCGTACAAAGGGCTCATAGTTGCCTAATTAATGGTTCCAGCTCATCTTCAAAATACTCATAGTTGCCTTCAGAATGTTCACACGTAGTTTCAAAATGCTCACATTCGCTTCCACGATGCTCATAGTTGCCGACTTTTCATTCATAATATCTAACATACTGCTGATAGTGTAAGTTAAATGGATCATGGTTGCTATCAAAAGGCTCACAGTTCCCGTCACATTATTTGCACAAGCCGTCAGAATGCTCACATTAAGAAAAAAAGTGCTCATAGTTGCCGACCATTCGTTCATAATTGCCGACCAAGGCCTCACAGTTGCCATCAAAACGCTCATAGTTGGCGACTTTTCGTTCATAATTGCCGACCAAGGCCTCACAGTTGCCGTCAAAACGCTCATAGTTGCCGACCATTCGTTCATAATTGCCGACCAAGGCCTCACAGTTGCCGTCAAAACGCTCATAGTTGCCGACTATTCGTTCATAATTGCCGACCAAAGCCTCACAGTTGCCGTCAAAACGCTCATAGTTGCCGACTTTTCGTTCATAATTGCCGACGAAAGCCTCACAGTTGCCGTCAAAACGTTCATAGTTGCCGACTATTCGTTCATAATTGCCGACCAAGGCCTCACAGTTGCCGTCAAAACGTTCATAGTTGCCGACTTTTCCTTCATAATTGCGTACAAAGGGCTCATAGTTGCCTACTTAATGGTTCCAGCTCATCTTCAAAATACTCATAGTTGCCTTCAGAATGTTCACACGTAGTTTCAAAATGCTCACATTCGCTTCCACGATGCTCATAGTTGCCGACTTTTCATTCATAATATCTAACATACTGCTGATAGTGTAAGTTAAATGGATCATGGTTGCTATCAAAAGGCTCACAGTTCCCGTCACATTATTTGCACAAGCCGTCAGAATGCTCACATTAAGAAAAAAAGTGCTCATAGTTGCCGACCATTCGTTCATAATTGCCGACCAAGGCCTCACAGTTGCCGTCAAAACGCTCATAGTTGCCGACTTTTTGTTCATAATTGCGTACAAAGGGCTCATAGTTGCCTACATAATGGTTCGTGCTCATCTTCAAAATACTCACAGTTGCCTTCAGAATGTTCAAACGTAATTTCAAAATGCTCACACTCGCTTCCATGATGCTCATAGTTGCTGACTTTTCATTCATAATATCTAACATATTGCTGATAGTGTAAGTTAAATGGTTGATGGTTGCTGTCAAAAGTCTCATAGTTGCGGTCAGATTCTTGACACAAGCCGTCAGAATGCTCACATTCAAAAAAAAAAAAGTGCTCATAGTTGCCGACTATTTGCTCATAATTGCCGACCAACTCCTCACAGTTGCCGTCAAAACGCTCATAGTTGCCGACTTTTCGTTCATAATTGCGTACAAAGGGCTCATAGTTGCCTACATAATGTTTCGTGCTTATCTTCAAAATACTCACAGTTGCCTTCAGAATGTTCACACGTACTTTCAAAAAGCTCACACTCGCTCCCACGATGGTCATAGTTGCCGACTTTTTATTCATAATGCTGATAGTGTAAGTTACATGGTTGATGGTTGCTGTCAAAAGTCTCATAGTTGCGGTCAGATTCTTGACACAAGCCGTCAGAATGCTCACATTCAAAAAAAAAAGGGCTCATATTTGCCGACTATTTGCTCATAATTGCCGACCAACTCCTCACTGTTGCCGTCAAAACGCTCATAGTTGCCGACTTTTCGTTCATAATTGCGTACAAAGGGCTCATAGTTGCCTACTTAATGGTCCCAGCTCATCTTCAAAATACTCATAGTTGCCTTCAGAATGTTCACACGTAGTTTCAAAATGCTCACATTCGCTTCCACGATGCTCATAGTTGCCGACTTTTCATTCATAATATCTAACATACTGCTGATAGTGTAAGTTAAATGGATCATGGTTGCTATCAAAAGGCTCACAGTTCCCGTCACATTATTTGCATAAGCCGTCAGAATGCTCACATTAAGAAAAAAAGTGCTCATAGTTGCCGACCATTCGTTCATAATTGCCGACCAAGGCCTCACAGTTGCCATCAAAACGCTCATAGTTGGCGACTTTTCGTTCATAATTGCCGACCAAGGCCTCACAGTTGCCGTCAAAACGCTCATAGTTGCCGACCATTCGTTCATAATTGCCGACCAAGGCCTCACAGTTGCCGTCAAAACGCTCATAGTTGCCGACTATTCGTTCATAATTGCCGACCAAAGCCTCACAGTTGCCGTCAAAACGCTCATAGTTGCCGACTTTTCGTTCATAATTGCCGACGAAGGCCTCACAGTTGCCGTCAAAACGTTCATAGTTGCCGACTATTCGTTCATTATTGCCGACCAAGGCCTCACAGTTGCCGTCAAAACGTTCATAGTTGCCGACTTTTCCTTCATAATTGCGTACAAAGGGCTCATAGTTGCCTACTTAATGGTTCCAGCTCATTTTCAAAATACTCATAGTTGCCTTCAGAATGTTCACACGTAGTTTCAAAATGCTCACATTCGCTTCCACGATGCTCATAGTTGCCGACTTTTCATTCATAATATCTAACATACTGCTGATTGTGTAACTTAAGTGGTTCATGGTTGGTGTCAGAAGCCTCACAATTTCTGTCACAATGCTCACGCAAAACGTAAGAATTCTCACATTAAAAAAAAGTGCTCATAGTTGCCGACTATTCGTTCATAATTGCCGACCAAGGCCTCACAGTTGCCGTCAAAACGCTCATAGTTGCCGACTTTTCGTTCATAATTGCGGACAAAGGGCTCATAGTTGCCCACATACTGATTCGTGCTCATCCTAAAAATACTCACAGTTGCCTTCAGAATGTTCACACGTAGTTTCAAAATGCTCACACTCTCTTACACAATGCTCTTAGTTGCCGACTTTTCATTCATAATGCTGATAGTGTAAGTTAAATGGTTCACAGTTGCTGTGAAAAGTCTCATAGTTGCGGTCAGATTCTTGACACAAGCCGTCAGAATGCTCACATTCAAAAAAAAAAGTGCTCATAGTTGCCGACTATTTGCTCATAATTGCCGACCAACTCCTCACAGTTGCCGTCAAAACGCTCATAGTTGCCGACTTTTCGTTCATAATTGCGTACAAAGGGCTCATAGTTGCCTACATAATGTTTCGTGCTTATCTTCAAAATACTCACAGTTGCCTTCAGAATGTTCACACGTACTTTCAAAAAGCTCACACTCGCTCCCACGATGGTCATAGTTGCCGACTTTTTATTCATAATGCTGATAGTGTAAGTTACATGGTTGATGGTTGCTGTCAAAAGTCTCATAGTTGCGGTCAGATTCTTGACACAAGCCGTCAGAATGCTCACATTCAAAAAAAAAAAAAGTGCTCATAGTTGCCGACTATTTGCTCATAATTGCCGACCAACTCCTCACAGTTGCCGTCAAAACGCTCATAGTTGCCGACATTTCGTTCATAATTGCGGACAAAGGGCTCATAGTTGCCCACATACTGATTCGTGCTCATCCTAAAAATACTCACAGTTGCCTTCAGAATGTTCACACGTAGTTTCAAAATGCTCACACTCTCTTACACAATGCTCTTAGTTGCCGACTTTTCATTCATAATGCTGATAGTGTAAGTTAAATGGTTCACAGTTGCTGTGAAAAGTCTCACAGTTGCGGCCAGATTCTTCAGACAAGCCGTGATAATCCTCACATTAGAAAAAAAAATGTGCTCATAGTTGCCGACCATTCGTTCATAATTGTCGACCAAGGCCTCACAGTTGCTGTCAAAACGCTCATAGTTGCCGACTACATGTTTATAATTGCCGACCAACGCCTCACAGTTGCCGTCAAAACGCTCATAGTTGCCGACTTTTTGTTCATAATTGCGGACAAAGGGCTCATAGTTTCCTACATAATGTTTCATGCTCATCCTCAGAATACACACAGCTGCCTTCAGAATGTTCACGCGTACTTTAAAAATGCTCACACTCGCTTCCACGATGCTCATAGTTGCCGACTTTTCATTCATAATATCTAACATACTGCTGATAGTGTAACTTAAATGGTTCACGGTTGGTGTCAAAAGCCTCACAGTTTCTGTCACAATGCTCACGCAAAACGTGAGAATTCTCACATTAAAAAAAAGTGCTCATAGTTGCCGACTATTCGTTCATAATTGCCGACCAAGGCCTCACAGTTGCCGTCAAAACGTTCATAGTTGCCGACTTTTCGTTCATAATTGCGGACAAAGGGCTCATATTTGCCTACATATTCGTTCGTGCCCATCTTCAAAATACTTACAGTTGCCTTCAGAATCTTCACACGTACTTTCAAAATGCTCACACTCGTTTCCACGATGCTCATAGTTGCCGACTTTTCATTCATAATATCTAACATACTGCTGATAGTGTAAGTTAAATGGTTCATGGTTGTTGTCGAAAGCCTCACAGTTTCCGTCAGATTCCTCACGCAAGCCGTCAGAATGTTCACATTAAAAAAAAAAAGTGCTCATAGTTGCCGACCATTCGTTCATAATTGCCGACCAAGGCCTCACAGTTGCATTCAAAACGCTCATAGTTGCCTAGTTTTCGTTCATAATTGCGGATATGGGGCTCACAATTGAAAACATAATTCTTCATGCTTATGTTGAAAATACTCGCAGTTTGCTCCAGAAAGTTCACACGTGCTTTCAAGGTGCTCACACTGGCTTTCACGCTGCTCATAGTTGCCGACTTTTCGTTCATAGTTGCCGACTTTTTGTTGATAATTGCAGTTATGGGGCTCACAATTGAAAACATAATTCTTCATGCTTATCTTGAAAATACTCGCAGTTTGCTTCAGAATGTTCACACGTGCTTTCAAAGTGCTCACACTAGTTCTCATGATGCTCATAGTTGCCGACTTTTTGTTCATAATTGCCGGCCAAGGCCTCACAGTTGCCGTGAACACGCTCATAGTTGCCGACTTTTCGTTCATAATTTTGGACATGGGCTCACACTTGCCGTCAGATGGTTCACGCTACAGCGGTACTTGGGCAATGAGTATTTCTTTATATGTACTAACATAGGTTAATTTCGAAGAAGAAGTTAGTTAAAAATATAGAATTATCAAATATACAAAAAAAAAGATATTCATATGTCATAAAATAATAAGGTTTTCAATATCTAGTTGGCAGGCAATCAGATAAATAATACATATATATATATATATATATATATATATATATATATAAATGGAGAGAAACCACGTAATGGAAACATTGTTATTTTGATGTGGCTCGTATGTATTATAAGAAAATAAGGAACCAAGGCTACAGCGAATTGTATTTTATCGTTGTAGCACTAGCCGTCAAACTGCTCACACTTGCCGTCAAAATTCTTATACATGTCCTCAAAATTTATAAAATTACTAAATGTGGTAAGAAAAAAAAAAGCAACGAAGGCTTTACGTATACGACGCCTTTCACACCCGCAAATTATGAGGCACTTCCTGTAGAGTTATAATGGCCATATTTGACGAAACTGTAGCCTTTCGGGAGTAAGTCACAGGAAAATTTCCAAAAGTGAATATTTCGAATGTTTAGTTGGTCTAAAGGGGCGATGAAGATATTTCCCATGTTATTTAAATGGACGGTTTTGCGGACCTATAATCTGAAATTTTAGGTACTTTTAATAAAACTTTGAAATTCCGTATACTTGTACGTTTTCCTAAGTCTTACCTAGTTGGATATATATTTCCAAGTTTAGCGTGGTTTTATGCGGAACTCAAAAAATTTCCCATGTTATTTCTATGAAACACCTTTGACATCCCAAAATTATTGGGCACTTCCTGTAGGGCTACAATAACTAATTTCGACATGATTGTAGATTGTCGGGACTAACCAACAGGAAAATTGTCAAAAGTGAATATTTTTAACTTTTAAGAGGTCTAAAGAGGAAATGAAGAAATTCCCCATGTTATTTAAATGGGCCTTTATTTAGACTTGTAATCTCAAAGTTTAGTTACTTGTAATTGGAACACAAACGAGAAATTCGGTATTCTTGTACGTTTTCATTAGCGTTACCTAAGTAAATCAGTACAAAGTAAAAATTTTCAACTTTAGAGTGGTTTTATGGGGAATTGAAAAGTCTTTCTCATGTCATTTATATGGGACGTCTTCTGCACGCCAAAATGTTCGGTTAATTGTGGTAGGATTGCAATGATGAAATTTAGCATAATTGTAGGCTTTCCAGACTAAGCTACAGCAAAATTGCCAAAAGTGAATATTTTTAATGTTTAAGGGGTCTAAAGGAGGATGAAGAAATCCCCACGCTATTTAAATAGGCGTTTTCTTGGGATCCAAAATCTTATCTTTTAATTAGTTGAAATAGTAAAGTAAACTTGAAATTCCCTAGAATTGTGAGAATAAGAGGTGCAAGGGCGAAATACCTTCAAAAGGAGGGGCTTTGTGGGCGAAGCCACAAGCTAACCAAACAAAACTTTTGTTTGTCTTTTACCGAAGGTTTGAAAAGTTTTCGACTAAGAGAGGTGTAGCTGTGCACGAAGATGTGTTGACATTGTGCGGAAAAGTGGAAAGAAGAAAAATAGTGATAAGCGAAAAAAAATAATAATAATAACATAAATTTTATTTAATCATATACTTTACTCTTTCAATGGGTGAACAATAATAGAGCATGAAAGTAAATTAGAGTAAATTTATATTTCGCTCACACTTGAGGTCATTTTTATTCGAAACTAAGCTTTTGCACTACTATAAGGAAACTATTCAAAACTGAGAAGTGCAATTTCTACAACAAGTGTACCTGGATATTATGCGTTCGAGTACGTGTAAGGAATTATTGTATCTGCACTTTTCTACAAGAAAAGATACTCTAAATTGTTGTAGAAATTTGAAAATTTGACGGCAAACAGAGCCCACGCTTAACGTGAACACCGCCCGTGAGAGTACATAATTTGATATCTTTTTTTTTTCTTTTCTTTCATTTTTTCTTTCTTTCCATTTTCTTTCTTTTTCTTTTCTTTTTTCTTCTTCTCAACAGAAAGAAAACTAGTGAAACTAGAGAAGAGAAATCTCTACCGAGAATGTACGAAAACATTTTTTTTTTTTTTTATCGAAGTAGGTGGAAGGAATCATCGGATCAAAATGCTCAAAGTTGCCATGAGGATCCTCACACAAGCCGTCAAAATGCTCATAGTTGCCCACAATTCGTTCATAATTGCGGACATAGAGCTCACAGTTACCATGAGAAGGTTCACACTAGCCGTCAAAATCCTCACACTTGCCGTCAAAACGCTCATAGTTGCCGACCATTCGTTCATAATTGCCGACCAAGGCCTCACAGTTGCCGTCAAAACGCTCATAGTTGCCGACTATTCGTTCATAATTGCCGACCAAAGCCTCACAGTTGCCGTCAAAACGCTCATAGTTGCCGACTTTTCGTTCATAATTGCCGACGAAGGCCTCACAGTTGCCGTCAAAACGTTCATAGTTGCCGACTATTCGTTCATTATTGCCGACCAAGGCCTCACAGTTGCCGTCAAAACGTTCATAGTTGCCGACTTTTCCTTCATAATTGCGTACAAAGGGCTCATAGTTGCCTACTTAATGGTTCCAGCTCATTTTCAAAATACTCATAGTTGCCTTCAGAATGTTCACACGTAGTTTCAAAATGCTCACATTCGCTTCCACGATGCTCATAGTTGCCGACTTTTCATTCATAATATCTAACATACTGCTGATTGTGTAACTTAAGTGGTTCATGGTTGGTGTCAGAAGCCTCACAATTTCTGTCACAATGCTCACGCAAAACGTAAGAATTCTCACATTAAAAAAAAAAAGTGCTCATAGTTGCCGACTATTCGTTCATAATTGCCGACCAAGGCCTCACAGTTGCCGTCAAAACGCTCATAGTTGCCGACTTTTCGTTCATAATTGCGGACAAAGGGCTCATAGTTGCCCACATACTGATTCGTGCTCATCCTAAAAATACTCACAGTTGCCTTCAGAATGTTCACACGTAGTTTCAAAATGCTCACACTCTCTTACACAATGCTCTTAGTTGCCGACTTTTCATTCATAATGCTGATAGTGTAAGTTAAATGGTTCACAGTTGCTGTGAAAAGTCTCATAGTTGCGGTCAGATTCTTGACACAAGCCGTCAGAATGCTCACATTCAAAAAAAAAAGTGCTCATAGTTGCCGACTATTTGCTCATAATTGCCGACCAACTCCTCACAGTTGCCGTCAAAACGCTCATAGTTGCCGACTTTTCGTTCATAATTGCGTACAAAGGGCTCATAGTTGCCTACATAATGTTTCGTGCTTATCTTCAAAATACTCACAGTTGCCTTCAGAATGTTCACACGTACTTTCAAAAAGCTCACACTCGCTCCCACGATGGTCATAGTTGCCGACTTTTTATTCATAATGCTGATAGTGTAAGTTACATGGTTGATGGTTGCTGTCAAAAGTCTCATAGTTGCGGTCAGATTCTTGACACAAGCCGTCAGAATGCTCACATTCAAAAAAAAAAAAGTGCTCATAGTTGCCGACTATTTGCTCATAATTGCCGACCAACTCCTCACAGTTGCCGTCAAAACGCTCATAGTTGCCGACATTTCGTTCATAATTGCGGACAAAGGGCTCATAGTTGCCCACATACTGATTCGTGCTCATCCTAAAAATACTCACAGTTGCCTTCAGAATGTTCACACGTAGTTTCAAAATGCTCACACTCTCTTACACAATGCTCTTAGTTGCCGACTTTTCATTCATAATGCTGATAGTGTAAGTTAAATGGTTCACAGTTGCTGTGAAAAGTCTCACAGTTGCGGCCAGATTCTTCAGACAAGCCGTGATAATCCTCACATTAGAAAAAAAAATGTGCTCATAGTTGCCGACCATTCGTTCATAATTGCCGACCAAGGCCTCACAGTTGCTGTCAAAACGCTCATAGTTGCCGACTACATGTTTATAATTGCCGACCAACGCCTCACAGTTGCCGTCAAAACGCTCATAGTTGCCGACTTTTTGTTCATAATTGCGGACAAAGGGCTCATAGTTTCCTACATAATGTTTCATGCTCATCCTCAGAATACACACAGCTGCCTTCAGAATGTTCACGCGTACTTTAAAAATGCTCACACTCGCTTCCACGATGCTCATAGTTGCCGACTTTTCATTCATAATATCTAACATACTGCTGATAGTGTAACTTAAATGGTTCACGGTTGGTGTCAAAAGCCTCACAGTTTCTGTCACAATGCTCACGCAAAACGTGAGAATTCTCACATTAAAAAAAAGTGCTCATAGTTGCCGACTATTCGTTCATAATTGCCGACCAAGGCCTCACAGTTGCCGTCAAAACGTTCATAGTTGCCGACTTTTCGTTCATAATTGCGGACAAAGGGCTCATATTTGCCTACATATTCGTTCGTGCCCATCTTCAAAATACTTACAGTTGCCTTCAGAATCTTCACACGTACTTTCAAAATGCTCACACCTCGTTTCCACGATGCTCATAGTTGCCGACTTTTCATTCATAATATCTAACATACTGCTGATAGTGTAAGTTAAATGGTTCATGGTTGTTGTCGAAAGCCTCACAGTTTCCGTCAGATTCCTCACGCAAGCCGTCAGAATGTTCACATTAAAAAAAAAAAGTGCTCATAGTTGCCGACCATTCGTTCATAATTGCCGACCAAGGCCTCACAGTTGCATTCAAAACGCTCATAGTTGCCTAGTTTTCGTTCATAATTGCGGATATGGGGCTCACAATTGAAAACATAATTCTTCATGCTTATGTTGAAAATACTCGCAGTTTGCTCCAGAAAGTTCACACGTGCTTTCAAGGTGCTCACACTGGCTTTCACGCTGCTCATAGTTGCCGACTTTTCGTTCATAGTTGCCGACTTTTTGTTGATAATTGCAGTTATGGGGCTCACAATTGAAAACATAATTCTTCATGCTTATCTTGAAAATACTCGCAGTTTGCTTCAGAATGTTCACACGTGCTTTCAAAGTGCTCACACTAGTTCTCATGATGCTCATAGTTGCCGACTTTTTGTTCATAATTGCCGGCCAAGGCCTCACAGTTGCCGTGAACACGCTCATAGTTGCCGACTTTTCGTTCATAATTTTGGACATGGGCTCACACTTGCCGTCAGATGGTTCACGCTACAGCGGTACTTGGGCAATGAGTATTTCTTTATATGTACTAACATAGGTTAATTTCGAAGAAGAAGTTAGTTAAAAATATAGAATTATCAAATATACAAAAAAAAAAGATATTCATATGTCATAAAATAATAAGGTTTTCAATATCTAGTTGGCAGGCAATCAGATAAATAATACATATATATATATATATATATATATATATATATATATATATAATGGAGAGAAACCACGTAATGGAAACATTGTTATTTTGATGTGGCTCGTATGTATTATAAGAAAATAAGGAACCAAGGCTACAGCGAATTGTATTTTATCGTTGTAACACTAGCCGTCAAACTGCTCACACTTGCCGTCAAAATTCTTATACATGTCCTCAAAATTTATAAAATTACTAAATGTGGTAAGAAAAAAAAAAGCAACGAAGGCTTTACGTATACGACGCCTTTCACACCCGCAAATTATGAGGCACTTCCTGTAGAGTTATAATGGCCATATTTGACGAAACTGTAGCCTTTCGGGAGTAAGTCACAGGAAAATTTCCAAAAGTGAATATTTCGAATGTTTAGTTGGTCTAAAGGGGCGATGAAGATATTTCCCATGTTATTTAAATGGACGGTTTTGCGGACCTATAATCTGAAATTTTAGGTACTTTTAATAAAACTTTGAAATTCCGTATACTTGTACGTTTTCGTAAGTCTTACCTAGTTGGATATATATTTCCAAGTTTAGCGTGGTTTTATGCGGAACTCAAAAAATTTCCCATGTTATTTCTATGAAACACCTTTGACATCCCAAAATTATTGGGCACTTCCTGTAGGGCTACAATAACTAATTTCGACATGATTGTAGATTGTCGGGACTAACCAACAGGAAAATTGTCAAAAGTGAATATTTTTAACTTTTAAGAGGTCTAAAGAGGAAATGAAGAAATTCCCCATGTTATTTAAATGGGCCTTTATTTAGACTTGTAATCTCAAAGTTTAGTTACTTGTAATTGGAACACAAACGAGAAATTCGGTATTCTTGTACGTTTTCATTAGCGTTACCTAAGTAAATCAGTACAAAGTAAAAATTTTCAACTTTAGAGTGGTTTTATGGGGAATTGAAAAGTCTTTCTCATGTCATTTATATGGGACGTCTTCTGCACGCCAAAATGTTCGGTTAATTGTGGTAGGATTGCAATGATGAAATTTAGCATAATTGTAGGCTTTCCAGACTAAGCTACAGCAAAATTGCCAAAAGTGAATATTTTTAATGTTTAAGGGGTCTAAAGGAGGATGAAGAAATCCCCACGCTATTTAAATAGGCGTTTTCTTGGGATCCAAAATCTTATCTTTTAATTAGTTGAAATAGTAAAGTAAACTTGAAATTCCCTAGAATTGTGAGAATAAGAGGTGCAAGGGCGAAATACCTTCAAAAGGAGGGGCTTTGTGGGCGAAGCCACAAGCTAACCAAACTAAACTTTTGTTTGTCTTTTACCGAAGGTTTGAAAAGTTTTCGACTAAGAGAGGTGTAGCTGTGCACGAAGATGTGTTGACATTGTGCGGAAAAATGGAAAGAAGAAAAATAGTGATAAGCGAAAAAAAATAATAATAATAACATAAATTTTATTTAATCATATACTTTACTCTTTCAATGGGTGAACAATAATAGAGCATGAAAGTAAATTAGAGTAAATTTATATTTCGCTCACACTTGAGGTCATTTTTATTCGAAACTAAGCTTTTGCACTACTATAAGGAAACTATTCAAAACTGAGAAGTGCAATTTCTACAACAAGTGTACCTGGATATTATGCGTTCGAGTACGTGTAAGGAATTATTGTATCTGCACTTTTCTACAAGAAAAGATACTCTAAATTGTTGTAGAAATTTGAAAATTTGACGGCAAACAGAGCCCACGCTTAACGTGAACACCGCCCGTGAGAGTACATAATTTGATATCTTTTTTTTTCTTTTCTTTCATTTTTTCTTTCTTTCCATTTTCTTTCTTTTTCTTTTCTTTTTTCTTCTTCTCAACAGAAAGAAAACTAGTGAAACTAGAGAAGAGAAATCTCTACCGAGAATGTACGAAAACATTTTTTTTTTTTTATCGAAGTAGGTGGAAGGAATCATCGGATCAAAATGCTCAAAGTTGCCATGAGGATCCTCACACAAGCCGTCAAAATGCTCATAGTTGCCCACAATTCGTTCATAATTGCGGACATAGAGCTCACAGTTACCATGAGAAGGTTCACACTAGCCGTCAAAATCCTCACACTTGCCGTCAAAACGCTCATAGTTGCCGACCATTCGTTCATAATTGCCGACCAAGGCCTCACAGTTGCCGTCAAAACGCTCATAGTTGCCGACTATTCGTTCATAATTGCCGACCAAAGCCTCACAGTTGCCGTCAAAACGCTCATAGTTGCCGACTTTTCGTTCATAATTGCCGACGAAGGCCTCACAGTTGCCGTCAAAACGTTCATAGTTGCCGACTATTCGTTCATTATTGCCGACCAAGGCCTCACAGTTGCCGTCAAAACGTTCATAGTTGCCGACTTTTCCTTCATAATTGCGTACAAAGGGCTCATAGTTGCCTACTTAATGGTTCCAGCTCATTTTCAAAATACTCATAGTTGCCTTCAGAATGTTCACACGTAGTTTCAAAATGCTCACATTCGCTTCCACGATGCTCATAGTTGCCGACTTTTCATTCATAATATCTAACATACTGCTGATTGTGTAACTTAAGTGGTTCATGGTTGGTGTCAGAAGCCTCACAATTTCTGTCACAATGCTCACGCAAAACGTAAGAATTCTCACATTAAAAAAAAAGTGCTCATAGTTGCCGACTATTCGTTCATAATTGCCGACCAAGGCCTCACAGTTGCCGTCAAAACGCTCATAGTTGCCGACTTTTCGTTCATAATTGCGGACAAAGGGCTCATAGTTGCCCACATACTGATTCGTGCTCATCCTAAAAATACTCACAGTTGCCTTCAGAATGTTCACACGTAGTTTCAAAATGCTCACACTCTCTTACACAATGCTCTTAGTTGCCGACTTTTCATTCATAATGCTGATAGTGTAAGTTAAATGGTTCACAGTTGCTGTGAAAAGTCTCATAGTTGCGGTCAGATTCTTGACACAAGCCATCAGAATGCTCACATTCAAAAAAAAAAGTGCTCATAGTTGCCGACTATTTGCTCATAATTGCCGACCAACTCCTCACAGCTGCCGTCAAAACGCTCATAGTTGCCGACTTTTCGTTCATAATTGCGTACAAAGGGCTCATAGTTGCCTACATAATGTTTCGTGCTTATCTTCAAAATACTCACAGTTGCCTTCAGAATGTTCACACGTACTTTCAAAAAGCTCACACTCGCTCCCACGATGGTCATAGTTGCCGACTTTTTATTCATAATGCTGATAGTGTAAGTTACATGGTTGATGGTTGCTGTCAAAAGTCTCATAGTTGCGGTCAGATTCTTGACACAAGCCGTCAGAATGCTCACATTCAAAAAAAAAAAAGTGCTCATAGTTGCCGACTATTTGCTATTGCCGACCAACTCCTCACAGTTGCCGTCAAAACGCTCATAGTTGCCGACATTTCGTTCATAATTGCGGACAAAGGGCTCATAGTTGCCCACATACTGATTCGTGCTCATCCTAAAAATACTCACAGTTGCCTTCAGAATGTTCACACGTAGTTTCAAAATGCTCACACTCTCTTACACAATGCTCTTAGTTGCCGACTTTTCATTCATAATGCTGATAGTGTAAGTTAAATGGTTCACAGTTGCTGTGAAAAGTCTCACAGTTGCGGCCAGATTCTTCAGACAAGCCGTGATAATCCTCACATTAGAAAAAAAAATGTGCTCATAGTTGCCGACCATTCGTTCATAATTGCCGACCAAGGCCTCACAGTTGCTGTCAAAACGCTCATAGTTGCCGACTACATGTTTATAATTGCCGACCAACGCCTCACAGTTGCCGTCAAAACGCTCATAGTTGCCGACTTTTTGTTCATAATTGCGGACAAAGGGCTCATAGTTTCCTACATAATGTTTCATGCTCATCCTCAGAATACACACAGCTGCCTTCAGAATGTTCACGCGTACTTTAAAAATGCTCACACTCGCTTCCACGATGCTCATAGTTGCCGACTTTTCATTCATAATATCTAACATACTGCTGATAGTGTAACTTAAATGGTTCACGGTTGGTGTCAAAAGCCTCACAGTTTCTGTCACAATGCTCACGCAAAACGTGAGAATTCTCACATTAAAAAAAAGTGCTCATAGTTGCCGACTATTCGTTCATAATTGCCGACCAAGGCCTCACAGTTGCCGTCAAAACGTTCATAGTTGCCGACTTTTCGTTCATAATTGCGGACAAAGGGCTCATATTTGCCTACATATTCGTTCGTGCCCATCTTCAAAATACTTACAGTTGCCTTCAGAATCTTCACACGTACTTTCAAAATGCTCACACTCGTTTCCACGATGCTCATAGTTGCCGACTTTTCATTCATAATATCTAACATACTGCTGATAGTGTAAGTTAAATGGTTCATGGTTGTTGTCGAAAGCCTCACAGTTTCCGTCAGATTCCTCACGCAAGCCGTCAGAATGTTCACATTAAAAAAAAAAGTGCTCATAGTTGCCGACCATTCGTTCATAATTGCCGACCAAGGCCTCACAGTTGCATTCAAAACGCTCATAGTTGCCTAGTTTTCGTTCATAATTGCGGATATGGGGCTCACAATTGAAAACATAATTCTTCATGCTTATGTTGAAAATACTCGCAGTTTGCTTCAGAATGTTCACACGTGCTTTCAAAGTGCTCACACTAGTTCTCATGATGCTCATAGTTGCCGACTTTTTGTTCATAATTGCCGGCCAAGGCCTCACAGTTGCCGTGAACACGCTCATAGTTGCCGACTTTTCGTTCATAATTTTGGACATGGGCTCACACTTGCCGTCAGATGGTTCACGCTACAGCGGTACTTGGGCAATGAGTATTTCTTTATATGTACTAACATAGGTTAATTTCGAAGAAGAAGTTAGTTAAAAATATAGAATTATCAAATATACAAAAAAAAAAGATATTCATATGTCATAAAATAATAAGGTTTTCAATATCTAGTTGGCAGGCAATCAGATAAATAATACATATATATATATATATATATATATATATATATATATATATATAAATGGAGAGAAACCACGTAATGGAAACATTGTTATTTTGATGTGGCTCGTATGTATTATAAGAAAATAAGGAACCAAGGCTACAGCGAATTGTATTTTATCGTTGTAACACTAGCCGTCAAACTGCTCACACTTGCCGTCAAAATTCTTATACATGTCCTCAAAATTTATAAAATTACTAAATGTGGTAAGAAAAAAAAAAGCAACGAAGGCTTTACGTATACGACGCCTTTCACACCCGCAAATTATGAGGCACTTCCTGTAGAGTTATAATGGCCATATTTGACGAAACTGTAGCCTTTCGGGAGTAAGTCACAGGAAAATTTCCAAAAGTGAATATTTCGAATGTTTAGTTGGTCTAAAGGGGCGATGAAGATATTTCCCATGTTATTTAAATGGACGGTTTTGCGGACCTATAATCTGAAATTTTAGGTACTTTTAATAAAACTTTGAAATTCCGTATACTTGTACGTTTTCGTAAGTCTTACCTAGTTGGATATATATTTCCAAGTTTAGCGTGGTTTTATGCGGAACTCAAAAAATTTCCCATGTTATTTCTATGAAACACCTTTGACATCCCAAAATTATTGGGCACTTCCTGTAGGGCTACAATAACTAATTTCGACATGATTGTAGATTGTCGGGACTAACCAACAGGAAAATTGTCAAAAGTGAATATTTTTAACTTTTAAGAGGTCTAAAGAGGAAATGAAGAAATTCCCCATGTTATTTAAATGGGCCTTTATTTAGACTTGTAATCTCAAAGTTTAGTTACTTGTAATTGGAACACAAACGAGAAATTCGGTATTCTTGTACGTTTTCATTAGCGTTACCTAAGTAAATCAGTACAAAGTAAAAATTTTCAACTTTAGAGTGGTTTTATGGGGAATTGAAAAGTCTTTCTCATGTCATTTATATGGGACGTCTTCTGCACGCCAAAATGTTCGGTTAATTGTGGTAGGATTGCAATGATGAAATTTAGCATAATTGTAGGCTTTCCAGACTAAGCTACAGCAAAATTGCCAAAAGTGAATATTTTTAATGTTTAAGGGGTCTAAAGGAGGATGAAGAAATCCCCACGCTATTTAAATAGGCGTTTTCTTGGGATCCAAAATCTTATCTTTTAATTAGTTGAAATAGTAAAGTAAACTTGAAATTCCCTAGAATTGTGAGAATAAGAGGTGCAAGGGCGAAATACCTTCAAAAGGAGGGGCTTTGTGGGCGAAGCCACAAGCTAACCAAACTAAACTTTTGTTTGTCTTTTACCGAAGGTTTGAAAAGTTTTCGACTAAGAGAGGTGTAGCTGCACGAAGATGTGTTGACATTGTGCGGAAAAGTGGAAAGAAGAAAAATAGTGATAAGCGAAAAAAAATAATAATAATAACATAAATTTTATTTAATCATATACTTTACTCTTTCAATGGGTGAACAATAATAGAGCATGAAAGTAAATTAGAGTAAATTTATATTTCGCTCACACTTGAGGTCATTTTTATTCGAAACTAAGCTTTTGCACTACTATAAGGAAACTATTCAAAACTGAGAAGTGCAATTTCTACAACAAGTGTACCTGGATATTATGCGTTCGAGTACGTGTAAGGAATTATTGTATCTGCACTTTTCTACAAGAAAAGATACTCTAAATTGTTGTAGAAATTTGAAAATTTGACGGCAAACAGAGCCCACGCTTAACGTGAACACCGCCCGTGAGAGTACATAATTTGATATCTTTTTTTTTCTTTTCTTTCATTTTTTCTTTCTTTCCATTTTCTTTCTTTTTCTTTTCTTTTTTCTTCTTCTCAACAGAAAGAAAACTAGTGAAACTAGAGAAGAGAAATCTCTACCGAGAATGTACGAAAACATTTTTTTTTTTTTTATCGAAGTAGGTGGAAGGAATCATCGGATCAAAATGCTCAAAGTTGCCATGAGGATCCTCACACAAGCCGTCAAAATGCTCATAGTTGCCCACAATTCGTTCATAATTGCGGACATAGAGCTCACAGTTACCATGAGAAGGTTCACACTAGCCGTCAAAATCCTCACACTTGCCGTCAAAACGATCATAGTTGCCGACTTTTCGTTCATATTTGCGGATATAGGGCTCATAGTTGAAAACATAATTTTTCATGCTTATCTTCAAAATACTCGCAGTTGGCTTCACAATGTTCACACGTGCTTCCAAAGTGCTCACACTCGCTTTCATGATGCTCATAGTTGCCGACTTTTTGTTCATAATTGCCGACCCAAGGCTCACAGTTGCCATCAAAACGCTCATAGTTGTCGACTTTTCGTTCATAATTGCGGATATAGAGCTCACAATTGAATACATAATTTTTCATGTTTATCTTGAAAATACTAGCAGTTGGCTTCAGAATGTTCACACGTACTTTCAGGGTGCTCACACTTGCCGTCAAAACGCTCATAGTTGCCGACTTTTCGTTCATAATTGCGGACATTGGGGTCAAAGTTGCCGACATTGTAGTTTATGTTTACCTTCCAAATACTCTCCGTTGCCTTGACAATTTTCACACTAACCCTGAAATTGCTAACACTCGCTCTCACAAGGCTCATAGTTGTCGACCTTTCATTCATAATATGAAATATACAGTTGATAGTGTAAGTTAAATGTTTCATGGTTGCTGTCAAAAGGCTCACAGTTGCCGTCAGTTTCCTCACTCAAGCCGTCAGCATGCTCACATTTACCAATAAAGTGCTCATAGTTGCCGACTATTTGTTCATAATTGCCGACCTATGGCTCACAGTTGCCGTCAAAACGCTCATAGTTGCCGACTTTTCGTTCATATTTGCGAATATAGGGCTCACAATTGAAAACATAATTTTTCATGCTTATCTTCAAAATACTCATAGTTGACTTCAGAATGTTCACAGGTGCTTCCAAAGTGCTCACACTCGCTTTCATGATGCTCATAGTTGCCGACTTTTCGTTCATATTTGCGAATATAGGGCTCACAATTGAAAACATAATTTTTCATGTTTATCTTCAAAATACTCGCATTTGGCTTCAGAATGTTCACAGGTGCTTCCAAAGTGCTCACACTCGCTTTCACGATGCTCATAGTTGCCGACTTTTGTTCATAATTGCCGACCCAGGGCTCACAGTTGCCGTCAAAACGCTCATAGTTGCCGACTTTTCGTTCATATTTGCGAATATAGGGCTCACAATTGAAAACATAATTTTTCATGCTTATCTTCAAAATACTCACAGTTGACTTCAGAATGTTCACAGGTGCTTCCAAAGTGCTCACACTCGCTTTCATGATGCTCATAGTTGCCGACTTTTGTTCATAATTGCCGACCCAGGGCTCACAGTTGCCGTCAAAACGCTCATAGTTGCCGACTTTTCGTTCATAATTGCGGACTTAAGTCTCATAGGTGGCAACATAATGGTTCATGGTTGCCGTCAATATGCCCAAAGTTGAACACGTATCTCCCATGGAAAACTTTAACCGCTTATCGCCATGAGAGCTCAAAATCCAGCCTAAAGTTGAAATTGAACGCTGTCAGCGGAATCAAAACCTGGAGGTTTTTTTTTTTTTTTTTTTTTTTTTTACAAAGGAGCGTTCAATGGAATTCCGTAATATGAAATAAACTGAATATTCGTGTGAACGAGCATGAAAATTAGGACCTCTTTTATGCGTGTACTTAAGGGATGAGCTAAGTGACTGATGACAGATATGTTGGAATGTGAATGTCGATGAACCGAATAACATATCGTTGTTAATTCACAGGTACAATTGAGACATGATATATCTTTTCAAACGTAGGCATTTTGTAAGCAGCACCGCAAATTTTGTCCGCGAAGACAGGCTTTGCTGTCCGCCAAGATGTGCGGACATTGTGAGGGAAAATGAAAAGAAGAAAAATAGTGATAAAAAGAAAAACAACATAAATTTTATTTCACCATATAGTTTACTCTTTCAATGGGCGACCTATAATAGAGTAAGAAAGTAAATAAGAAGAATTTTACATTTTGCTCACACTTGTGGTCATTTTTATTCCAAATTAAGTTTTTGTACTATTGCAAGAAAACTATTCGTACCCGATTAATTTAATTTCTGCAAGACGTGAACCTACATACTTTACAGGGAAGTTCATAAAAAGAATTGTTGTATCGCCATATATATATAAAACTTTAAAATGTTACAGAAGGTTGAACATTTGACGGCAAACAGAGGCCACACTGACCGTCGAAAACTGCGAACGCAGCCGGCAGGTGTAGAGGAGAACACAAAATCATGTTCTTTCTCAATTGTAAAGAGACCGTAGAAGCTAGAATAGTGAAAGTTCTACACAAGACGTACTTAAACACAGTACATGCGACAACGTACAAACAGTTTGTATATACAAATTACTAACAGAGAAAATTCAGTTTCTCTTTTACCGGAGGGTTAAAATTTTGTCGGCGAAGACAGGTTTCGATTGCCGCAAAGATGTGTGGATACTGTGGTGGAAGGTGAGACGAGGAAAAATATTGATAAAAAGGAAAACAATATAAAATTTATTTAACTATATACTATTCTGCGTCAATGGGTGAACTATAAGAGAGTGAGAATGTAAATTGGAATACCATTACATTTCGCTCACCCTTGTGGTCAAGCTTGTTTGAAATTACGTTTCTACACTATTTTTGGGAAATTATTCAAACCAGAATAGTGCAATTTGCACAGAAAGTGTATGAAAATACTGTGCACGGGAATTGATATAAAGAATTGTAGTAACTCCAATTTTATGAAGGAAAATATACTTCAAATTGGTGCAGAAGGTTGAAAATATTACTGCAAGCACAGACCACACTGGCCGTCAAGGGCTTTGAACGCTACCTGCAAGGATAGATGAGAAATTGAAATCATTTTCTTCCCACTACGAATAGAAAAACCAATAAAACTAGAATAGTAATATTTCTAAACGGAATATATGCAAACACAGTATATCGAAGTAGGTTATTAGGAATTTTTATATTCACATTTACAAAAATGATAAAAATAATAATAATAATAATAATAATAAATAATTAAAAAAGTTATTACAGTTCAAAATGTAGCGGAGGGTTGAAAATTTTCCGGCTAAAACGAGGTTTATTGGAAATGAAGATGTGTGGGCATGCACCGTAAAAATAAGACAATCGTTAGAGCAGTGTGTGTGTGTGTGGGGGGGGGGATAAACATAGAAATAATGAAAAGAAATCACTAATATCCATTCCAGCTTCAATTAATGAACAATGATGTAGGGAGAGAGCAAACAACAACACTGTTGTTTATTCCTTCACATTCGGAATGACGGTCATCCCAGATTCTGTTTTTCCACTATCTTGACGAAAGATAGATTAGTGACATTCCCAGCCTACCTGTACCTAAACACTGTGCATTGAAATATGTATAATATTAGTACTCTCATATTTGCGCAGATAAGGCTCATAGTTGCCGTCAACATGCTCACAGTTGCCGTCAAAATGCTCACACGTGCCGTCAAAATGCTCACACTTGCCGTCACAATTTATAAGGTTTAAAAAATGCGGTAAGAAGTAAAGCAACATAAATGTCACTTAACCAGATACTATTCTGTGCTAATGGGTGAGCAATAACAGAGTAAGAAAGTAAATTGGAAAACTTTTACATTTCGCTCACACTTGTGGTCATGTTTTTTTTTTTTTTTTTTTTTTTTTTGTAAATTACGTTCTCCCACTATTTTAACGAAACTATTCAAACCAGAATAGTGCAATTTCTACATGAGGTGTACCTTGATCGCAGCATAATTGTGGGACGTAAATCTTGAAGATTTCATTTAATTTCATTTTTAATAATAATACTAATAATAGTAATAAATATGTGCAAGAAAGTTGAAATTTGGCTTAATACGGGAGGCGAACGACCCAGGCTGTTTGCCGGAATAAAACTTGGATCCCTAACGCCAGAAGCGCATATATTAACGGCTTAGCCACGAGGTGGCTGATACAGAAATAATGCAAATTCCAATATTTTTACTTTTTGCTAATGTTTGAAATTGTTGTTATTGCAAATCACGTTTTTAACAAAACTGTTCTAACTACAAAAGTGAAATTTCAACCCAAACCATGGCAAAGCACTGAAAAGTAAGGAAAAGCATGGCAAAGTAAAGAAATATGTAAAGAATATATATTTAACCGCAGTGACACGGAATATATATAAAAATTCATCCATGGTTTTTCTCACAAACCCAACTCCCCCCCCCCCCGAAAGAAAAGATAGGTTTATTGCATCTCTTTGCTCCGGTGCATAATCGTGGCAGATAGGTTAAAATTTCAAGGGACTTCGTGCACACTATAGCAACAGCAAAGTATATGGGAAGGAACGGCAGAAATCCGATAAAACGCGGTGTTGGCGTGTGCCACCTCGGTAGTGAAAGAATAATTTCTTTCTGTGAACACGAATTTTTCTCAACGAAATTAAATAAATAAATAATTTAATAAAAATTAAATACTTCTAAGGGAAGAACACAGCAAATGAATGACGAGGTAGGTAAAAATTCCAAATGGAAATACAGGGCTGTGAAGTTCAAAAATAAATAAATAAATAAATAAATAAATAAACCATTATCATACTTAAAAATATGTGGTAAAAATTAAAAAGAAAATAAGACCTTTGTTGTACTCTCACGAGAAGATACACACATCGTCTGGAAATTTGAGTCGATAGAAAGCACACAACTGTGATCTAAAACAACCAAATTTAAAACGAAATCACCACATAAGTGTAACCTAATGAAGTTCAACAAAATAAAGCATACAGTAAATTGTGGCGGTGATGGAGGGCGCAGTTACCGTCATGTAAACAAGTCCGTCCACGCTTAAGTTTAACGGGAGCGAGAAGGTAAACCATGTCGGTGATGGATGGCTTAGTTGCCGTCATATAGAGAAACCCCTGTCTATCGTGAGACCCATGTTCCACTTGCTAACACTTTCATGTATGTGAAAACAAGTCAAGATCAGCAAGTGCGAGCGAGTGCGAAAACGTAAAGTCGGCAATTATGAGCAAATGAAAAAAAAAAAAAAAAACAGCAATTATGAGCATATGGAATATTCCAAATGGGAGAATTAAATAAATAAAAAGAACATAAAAGTGTGATAAGACACTTGTTGTACTCTCAAGAGGATATATATACATCGTCTGGAAATTACACAACAACTGTGAGCGAAAGTAAGGAAATTAAAAAAAAAAAAAAAAAAGAGAACAGCACATAACTGAAAGCAAATGAAGATCAAGAAAAGAAAGCATACGGTAAATTATGGCGGTGATGGAGGGCGCAGTTACCGTCATGTAAACTAATCCGTCCACGCTTAAGTTTAACGGGAGCGAGAAGGTAAACTTTGTCGGTGATGGATGCTTTAGTTGCCGTCATACAGAGGAGCCCCTGCTTATCATGAGACCCATGTTCCCCTTGCTAACACTTTTATGTATGTGTAAAAAAAAAATAAAGATCGGCAAGTGTGAGCGAGTGGGAAAAGGTAAAGTCGGCAATTATGAGCAAAACAAAAAAGTCGGCAATTATGAGCATATGGAACATTCCACATAAGACACTATATACCTCATCAGGAAAATACACAACTGTGAGCGAAAACAACCAAATTAAGAAATCAGCACATAAGTGTAAACTAATGAAATTCAACAAAAGAAAGCATACGGTAAATTGTGGCGGTGATGGAGGGCGCAGTTGCCGTCAATTAAACCAGTGCGTGCACGCTTAAGTTTAACGGGAGCGAGAAGGTAAACCATGTCGGTGATGGATGGCTTAGTTGCCGTCATATAGAGGAGCCCGTGCTTATCATGAGACCCATGTTCCCCTTACTAACACTTTTAAGTATGTGAAAAGAAGTAAAGATCGGCAAGTGTGAGCGAGTGGGAAAAGGTGAAGTCGGCAATTATGAGCAAATGAAAAAAAAAGTCGGCAATTATGAGCATATGGAACATTCCACATGAGACACTTGTCGCGCTCTGAAAAGAACATATATATATATATATATATATACCTCATCTGAAAAGTACACAAGTGTGAGCGTAAACAACCAAATTAAGAAAAAGAAATCACCACATAACTGTAAACTATTGAAATTCAACAAAAGGAAGCATACGGTAAATTGTGGCGGTGATGGAGGGCGCAGTTACCGTCATGTAAACTAGTCCGTCCACGCTTAAGTTTAACGGGAGCGAGAAGGTAAACCTTGTCGGTGATGGATGCTTTAGTTGCCGTCATACAGAGGAGCCCCTGCATATCATGACACCCATGTTGCCCTTGCTAACACTTTTATGTATGTGTAAAAAAAATAAAGATCGGCAAGTGTGAGCGAGTGGGAAAAGGTAAAGTCGGCAATTATGAGCAAATGGAAAAAAAAAGTGGGCAATTATGAGCATATGGAACATTCCACATAAGACACTTTTGCACTCTC
>NC_137459.1:313581916-313586916 GCF_964235325.1 Thermobia domestica
CATAATTTTGTTAGCTAAAACTCCAGGATTAGTCCTGTATAGCTGTTGCGTGTTTGCATATTGCCTGACTTTTTTATTTCCCGAGTTGAATTTCTTTTTAGTTTTATTTTCATTATTCTTGCTTTTTATTTTTTCTTCATTACCTCTCGCTAAGCAATTAGCAATTCCGTCATTAAGTTTATTCAAGTCCGATATTTCTAAGTTAATTTTATTATCTAGTGCAAATCTAAGAATTTTATAGATTGTCCACAAATCTTCAATAGGCTGATCATTCTTTAACAGTTTCATAGTCTCCTCCAGTTCATCATCCTGTTCATTTTCGTATAGTATTTCTTCAATACCCCTCACAATACCATCTTCGGCCCTACATTCAGGTTCCGGTACAGGTGTGCATAACAAATCTTCAATGGCTTCCTGAGTTGGCAAAAATCCTCCAAATTCTACATTTTGAAAACTATTTTCAAAATTTAATAAACGATGAAATCTGTCCTGTACCATTTGGACCTGGGAGTCAGACCAAATATTAGTAGTTCCAGATTTCATCATATTCAAACTCAGATCTAAACTTCCGTTTAAGTTATTATCTTTATCCTTCTTTGATGTTTTTTGAATATTTTCTACTTCTATTGGAGGAATTTTATTTTTTTTGTTGAGCAACTCATTGCTCACTGAGCTATTTTTGTTAAAATCTTCAAACTTCTTTTGAGTTTCTGTTTTATTTCTTTTCATAAGTTCTCTAATATAGTTGTCTATAAATTCCTCTTCTTTTTTAAAAAACTCATCATTCGTAACGGAGTATCCTTTACAACTTGTTTGTTTTGTTTCTTCATTTAAAATTTTCCTTTTCAGTGGCGTTATACTACTCCATCTTCGTTTGACCCTTTCAATATCATACAGTTTAACTGGTTTCGAATGATCGCTTGGATCATCAATTACATCTTCAAATTTCCAAGATAATGTTGTGTTCATATCCATAGTTTTATTTTGGTTTAGACTTTTAGATTCAAGTCTCTCTCGGATTGGTTTTTCTTTATCAATAATTTCCTCCTTAAGAGTTTTAGTTTCGTCATTACTATTAATTCTGAATTCCTTAAACTTATCAGTTATTTCCTCAGCCAATGTTTCCTGGAATGAGTTTTTATTTTTATCCTCTTCCTCTGATGAAGAAATTATTAATGGTTTTATTGATTTCTTTTTATTTCTAGCTCTCATCCAGATTTTAGATCGTATTTGTTTCCATTCTTTATCCTCCTCCGAGGAGTCTTCATATATACTTGAATCATCGTCTGATGACATTATTTTAGTTCTAGTATATCTTCTGTTAGGTTTGCTTGTTATATCAGTTTTTGGTTGTTGACCCTTTTCTTCAACATTTTCAGAAGAAAATCGTGGACGTTTATTTCTGAAGCTGTAACCATTGCTCGCATCATCATTCGGACTATTACTCTTAACCTTGAGTTCAGCGTTTTCTTCGGGTATTTTGTCAAATTCATTCTTTCTTTTTGTTGAAGCTTTTTTCTCCATATTTTCTTCTGTTGTTAAGTATTCCTTAGGAATTCGTCCAATTCGAATTAAGTGCTTCTTTTTATCTCTAATTTCGTTGGCAGTTTTATTTTCAAAGTAACTAGCCAATATTAAGTTTAAGTCCTTTTTTCCTTTATTTGTTTTTACCACATTCACAAAAAGGTCCACTTCTGCATCTGTCCATTTCGGACCTGCTCCCGGTTTTTGTCTTTCCTTTCTTCGGTTTATTTCTTCCGTCTTCTCTTTATTTCTTTCGTTGGGATGTTCAATTCGTGTATGAGTCCCCCTGCCATGAGAAGTCTCAAACTTTCTGGGGCAATAGTTACAACAAAATAAGCCCTCTTCCACTTTTAGCCCTGGACACTTAGGGAAATGACAAGACACATTATGAAATTTGTCAAATGTTTTCAAACATTGCTTGCATTGAAAACAGTGCTTGTCCTTATGGTTTTGTTCCAAATGGGAAATAAATCCCTTAGTATTAAAAAATATCTCATTTGGATGATCAGCACACTCTAAGTTGTCCTCCTCAATAGGATACTTGATTTTTAGAAGACATTCCATTCTGAGAGTCAAAATAAAAATCCACCTTTTAAATTAGTTTCAATTAAATAAAAAGAGTTGTTTTAACGTACTCAAGGAAAATTACACAATCAATATTCAGCACACGTTAAAATTATAACTAACAGTTGTTATAAAACAATCGGACTATACCATTAAAAAAAAGGTTTAAACCCAAATAATTATATTATAATATACAAATAAAATGATTTTACCATTATTTTAATTTGGTTTTATAATTTTAAAACTGACTAAACCTTTTTGATACTTTTAGGTGTCATGCAAACATAAATTTTAAAACCAAAATTAACAATTTTAATCTAAAAACACTTTTAATACAATTAAAATTTTTGCTAAGTCCTAAAAGAGTAAATAAAGCAATTGCTAGACTAGAGTTTTTAAAAGGCCATTAACGATTAAAGAAAATACAATTTTAGTCAATTTAATTAAAGAGGTACGAGATTATGGCCTTATTTTAATAATAACAATTTTAATATAGCATAGACAATCAAAATAAAAAGTTTCCTAAATACAGCTTTTTATTGTGCTAATATTGATTAAAACAAAATATAATATTTCACTAAAAAAATTTCCACTTGAGATTTTATATTGAACAAATTTTAAAAATTTTTACATAATAAGTAAATGTAAAACACCATGAATTTTAGACTTGTAGTTTTATTGTGCTAGTTTTAACTAAAATATATAATTAAAATTAAAATATGTACATGCACGTATATATATATCTGTAATAGATTTTCTTTTCCTTATCACATATTTATCATTTTATGTTTTAATTTAAGGATAACACAACTGATGTTTTCCTAAATTAAAAAATAAATCCATACTAAAAGAAGCAACTTTAAAATAACTAAAAAAAAAACATCAATAAAGTATATTCTAGTCTACTAGTTTGATTAGGTGCAAATCCTTGGTAAGTACCTGTTTTAATTCAATTAAAGCAATAAGCTTTATTGCTATCCCTCCTAACTTAAGGATAGTATACCTCCCATGCTTAGTCAACTGCAAATCACGATATAAAACAGTATCAATTGCTTCAGTTATGCCTAACTAGTGGCAAGTCATATTCAAAATCAATGTTAGTGACCTGCCAAGATTATGTCTAAATTTTAATTTATCAAAGTTATGTTGACTAAAGATCAGTGTAAATTAATATTCACATTCAAGATTTTTATCTAAAAGAAGTAAATGTTCACTTACCACCTTGACAAAGGTTAAAATTAGTCCTAATTGTTCTTTTTAATATTTTCTTTATACGTCGTTCACTTGAATGTGAACTAATACTAAATTAACATAAGACAGTCCCATCTCATAATCTGGCAGCATAGCTTTTCGTCATCCTCCCATCATCACCTTCGTCACCAAGAAGAAGGGCAGCCATTACAGGCAACCATAACACAGCACTGGAACACTTCAAAAAAACAATCCGAAATTATCCATTACATCCAGCCGTTTTTGTCTAAAATACATAGTACATTATTTACAAACAGCTATACTAAACTATTTCTTCTAACATCAAAACAACAGGTAGCAGTTTATATATATTTTTTATACGTTTTCCACTATACATTATACACATTGCAGAAAAACGTGGATCGCCATCATTTACATGTATTTAACGAATCCGGTCATATCTCTTCCATCCGACGTTTTAGAAACAAGATTCACTAAACAATAGTTTCTAATAATCACATAAATATTTAAATTGGTTTAAAATCTGCAGATTGTAAAGCAGATTAGAATCAACGCATTATTTCACCATAATGCATTTTTTAGTCTTTACCAGACACAACATGGTAGATTTCATTCAATTTAAATTTGTTCCGGAATCCGTTAATATCTTCTCCATCCGAGTGAATTAAGTAAAGATATTAAAATTTAAAGTAATATACGTTAATATATTGAGTTTTCAGGCACTAAAGTCCAACATTTATTTATTATTTTATCGCAATAGCTGTAACTTTAGCCAAGTATACAGAACGTGGTAGATTTCAATCAGTTTAAATTTGTTCCAGAATCTGTTAATATCTACTCCATCCGAATGAATTAAGTAAAGATATTAAAATTTACAATAATGTACGTTAATATATTGAGTTTTCAGGCACTAAGGTCCAACATTTATTTATTATTTCATCACAATAACTTTAACTTTAGCCAAGTATGCCCCACGTGGCACCATTCACTCAGTTTAGATTTACGCGCGAATCCACAAATATCTAAACAATCCTTATCAGTGCAATAATATTATTCAAATTAAAATCAGTTTATATCAATATATTGCACTTCCAGACACAGAAACAACAAAATAATCTAAAATTAGCTTATATTCGAAGTTTACTACAAAGATGGCTGGAAAGATGGTTTCTTTTAAAGGAATAGAATTTTCCACTTAAATCCAAGTATATCTAATGCATCCTTAACTTTGAAGAGTTCACAATGCGGTGTAAGCACTAGAAGGAGAATACACTTGAAAATTAATAAAAAAATATGCACTATTTAGAGAAAGTCACAAGTACAGACCGGAGCACCAAAAAACACGTCTTACTCGTACCACTTCATGTAAGAGAGTCATAGTTACTCCCGCCGTTTACCCGCGCTTGCTTGAATTTCTTCACGTTGACATTCAGAGCACTGGGCAGAAATCACATTGCGTCAACACCCGTTAGGGCCATCGCAATGCTTTGTTTTAATTAGACAGTCGGATTCCCCCGGTCCGTGCCAGTTCTGAGTTGATCGTTGAATGGCAGCCGACAAGACACCGAGCCGTAGCCCGGCGCTCCCAGCAAGGAAGATCCGTGGGAGGCCAAGGCACGGGACCGAACTCGGTTAAGGAACAAGGTGTAACCCTTGACCGTCACCTCGCCCAGGCCCGGCACGTCAGCGAACAACCCACT
>NC_137459.1:313589416-313621916 GCF_964235325.1 Thermobia domestica
GCCAAGGTTAGTCAGGGGTCACCCCCTGACCCCTTGCCGGGCACCTCGTACTGAAGCTTATCCAGGAATAGAGGAAAATTGGAATACCAAGACTCAGAGGCCCAATTACCTTGTTCGCCAGCCAGCCTTGCGCCGGCCCAGGCTAGAGAATTGAACTCCAAAAACCCTCGTTCGCCCTGAATGCTTCGAGAGAGACTAATCTCATGTGTACAAAACTCAGAGGCCCAATTACCTTGTTCGCCAGCCAGCCTTGCGCCGGCCCAGGCTAGAGAATTGCATGGACACAAGACAGTCTCGTTCCCATCGAAAGGGGTTTGGCAAGGATGAAATCCAAGGACCAAGTTCCCCAATTCACTTAGGAACTTTTGTCGAGACAAAAACTGCCTCAACAGGCGGATGTAAACCACCAGCCTTTGCTGCTCATTTAAGACGACCGCTGTCGCGGAAGCCCAAGAACACACAGTTTCCATTCCCCGGACCCATGGTCACAAGAGGTTACCAACAAGAAAGTCAAGCCTTGCGCGAGACCCCTTGCCAGGCCCCTTGCACATGGCCACAGCATCACTACCGAAGTAGCGAGAGGCCGTGGGGTCATCCGAAAAACTTCCACCGCCAGGATAAAGTTACCGACCCTCAGACAGGTGTGACCCAGAAGAGATCCTGGGTCGCAATGTGCGTTCGAAACGTCGATGTTCGTGTGTCCTGCAGTTCACACTCTTTCGCGCAGCTAGCTGCGTTCTTCATCGACCCACGAGCCAAGTGATCCACCGTTCAGGGTTGTAAAAATTCTACAACAGCATTTCACGTATGCCGTGCAAGAAATTAAAGTTCGGTAAACAAACCGCATCGGGGGCCGCCCTGCCTCCTGTTTGGCCCCGTCAGCTGCGGTCACTCACCACAAAGCTGGGCGTGTTCATTCGAAAGCCTTTCCCTGCATCACAAGGAATAATCTTAGGCTGCCCATGAGTTTGTAGCCAAAAATCATGGCTACCAGTTTTTCATTGAAGGCCATCTTGAACAGAAAAGGATACTGGCCTACAAAGCAGCGAATTCTAGCTCTAGTCGCCCGACCCGAGCGTATTAAAGGCTTCTTGTGCTACTAACGTGTAAGCCTTGCTCCTCGGAGCCTTTTCAAGACTTCTCCCACAAAGCAGTCACAGCCTACTCGAGTCCTTGGAGGACAAGCTTCCGTTCTACCCCAGCACTCGACATCCGACACAAGCATTTTAAACGCTCCTGCTCCGATGGAATAAGTCTTACTCTCTTGGAGTCTTTTCAAGACTTCTTTTCAAACGGAATAAGCTTACTTGAGCCCTTGGACGTCGGAACTGGTTTATCATGTCATCTGACTGAGCATTTAAGACTCCTGCTCCGATGGAATAAGTCTTACTCTCTTGGAGTCTTTTCAAGACTTCTTTTCCACCGAAATAAGTCTACTCCAATCCTTTGATGACACACGGCCTGTGTCAACAGGTAGCCTACGCTACCCTCGCCGATGACAGTGGCTCCCGTTCTTGCTGCTCGCTTCCCAACTAAAGGGAAGACACGGCTCACCTTTCTCTCCTTCGCCTGTCAAGATCAGTGGCTCCCGTTCAACGGTGTCAATCTAACTGATACGACACACTAATAAGAAACTTTTGACATCAACCACCGCAGTGGTGATGAATTGATAATGATCCTTCCGCAGGTTCACATACGGAAACCTTGTTACGACTTTTACTTCCTCTAAATGATCAAGTTTGGCCATCTTTCCGACACGTCGGTACCACCGCAAGACGGAGGTGCCGGGTATCAGTCCGAAGGCCTCACTAAATCATTCAATCGGTAGTAGCGACGGGCGGTGTGTACAAAGGGCAGGGACGTAATCAACGCAAGCTTATGACTTGCGCTTACTGGGAATTCCTCGTTTATGGGACATAATTGCAAGCCCCAATCCCTAGCACGAAGGAGGTTCAGCGGGTTACCCGGACCTTTCGGTCAGGGAAGACACGTTGATTCCTTCAGTGTGGCGCGCGTGCGGCCCAGAACATCTAAGGGCATCACAGACCTGTTATTGCTCAATCTCGTGCTGCTAGAGGCAGCCTGTCCCTCTAAGAAGACATGAACGTTGGAAGGAAAGATTCCAACGCCTAGTTAGCAGGCTAGAGTCTCGTTCGTTATCGGAATTAACCAGACAAATCGCTCCACCAACTAAGAACGGCCATGCACCACCACCCACTGAATCAAGAAAGAGCTCTCAATCTGTCAATCCTTCCAGTGTCCGGGCCTGGTGAGGTTTCCCGTGTTGAGTCAAATTAAGCCGCAGGCCCCACTCCTGGTGGTGCCCTTCCGTCAATTCCGTCAATCCTTGAGAGTTTCCCCGCGCCCTCCTCATCCGGCAGGACGGTTGCCTAAACGGGTGCATGTAGGTCTCCCCCTGTGTCTTCACCGGGTGGTGGCTTCTGCTTCGCCATTTCGGCCTAGTTTGTCACCTGTATGACAAACCTTCCCTGGACATCTCCCCGGAATGGGGCTGGGACCTGAAAAGAGAAACAACCTATCTGAGGTGCAGGTGTGATGAGTAAGGAAAGGGTTAATTAAAAGGAACTAAAAGGTGGCCTAAAAATTAAAGAAATTAATATAATGGTGCTAGTGAATAATAATGTTAGTACTAAGGTGCTGTGCGCTATAACCAAGGATAGGCCATAACACAATGAAATAAATAAAATTGTGCACCTAGCTATAGATAAAAAAGGCCCCCGTTGGTAGTGAGCACGTTAGGCACGCTACCATCGGGGGTTGCTACCCATTTTGTTAATCTCACCTCAAGGGGAGCACTCGGACTTTGCCTATAGCACCCCTTGAGGTGAGTCCCAGCTCCGACGACGAGGACGTAGGGTAGCACCGGAGCCACTTGTGACATTTCTAGAATGCTTGTAAATTTCGTCAATATGTATGTATTATATAAAATTTGTTTAATAAAGATAAAAACGGGGTTAGAGGTTCGAAGATAGAACTATGAATCATTACCCATATGGGGAATGCTTTTTGCTTTGATATTCAGCTTTGCAACCATACTTCCCCCGGAACCCAAAAGCTTTGGTTTCCCGGAAGCCGCCCGCCGAGTCATTGGAGGAACTTCGGCGGATTGCTGGCTGGCATCGTTTATGGTTAGAACTAGGGCGGTATCTGATCGCCTTCGAACCTCTAACTTTCGTTCTTGATTAATGAAAACATTCTTGGCAAATGCTTTCGCATCGGTTAGTCTTGCGACGATCCAAGAATTTCACCTCTAACGTCGCAATACTAATGCCCCCGTCTGTCCCTATTAATCATTACCTCGAGTTCCGAAAACCAACAAAATAGAACCGAGGTCCTATTCCATTATTCCATGCACCGAACATTCAGGCGACACGGCCTGCTTTGAGCACTCTAATTTGTTCAAAGTAAACGTGCCGGCCAATCAAGACACTCAATGAAGAGCACCGAGAAAGGAAAAACCGGCAGGACGTCCGGAACGATCAGTTAAACGCCGGGCGGCGAACCGATCGTCCGAGACCCAGATCCAACTACGAGCTTTTTAACCGCAACAACTTTAATATACGCTATCGGAGCTGGAATTACCGCGGCGGCTGGCACCAGACTTGCCCTCCGATAGATTCTCATTAAAGGATTTAAAGTGTATTCATTCCGATTACGGGGCCTCGGATGAGTCCCGTATCGTTATTTTTCGTCACTACCTCCCCGTGCCGGGAGTGGGTAATTTGCGCGCCTGCTGCCTTCCTTGGATGTGGTAGCCGTTTCTCAGGCTCCCTCTCCGGAATCGAACCCTGATTCCCCGTTACCCGTAACAACCATGGTAGGCGCAGAACCTACCATCGACAGTTGATAAGGCAGACATTTGAAAGATGCGTCGCCGGTACAGAGACCGTGCGATCAGCCCAAAGTTATTCAGAGTCACCAAGGTTTCGGACGGACGAACCGACCGATTGGTTTTAATCTAATAAAAGCATCCCTTCCATTGCTGGGCGGGATTCTAGTTGCATGTATTAGCTCTAGAATTACCACAGTTATCCAAGTAGGATAGGTACGATCTAAGGAACCATAACTGATTTAATGAGCCATTCGCGGTTTCACCTTGTTTTGGCTTGCACTGAGACATGCATGGCTTAATCTTTGAGACAAGCATATGACTACTGGCAGGATCAACCAGGGAATTGACCGACTAAAAAGCCGGAAAGTGTTGGACACAACCAACACAGCGTTCTAACAAAGGATAGGAAAGCTACACCCGACCAAGCATTTTAGACTTCTGTTCCGCTGGAATAAGCCTACTCTTGCGGTGACTAGCTCCCGTTAATACTGGCCGTGTGACAGCCGCCAAGAGCATATTAGACTCCCAATCCAATGGAACAAGCCTACTTGTATCCTTGGGTTACAACAGCTTCCTTCCACACGTTGCCGGTACATCCGACAGAGCAATTTTAAAGACTCCTCTTCCGCCAGAATAAGCCTACCTTTGTGGGGCCTGGCTCCCGTTAGAACTGGCCGTAAGGGTACCCACAAAAGCACATTTAGACTCCTCCTCCAGCGAAATAAGTCTACTCATGTCCTACGGATGACTGTGGCTTCCGTTTACATATAGCCGTTCACCCGACACAGCAAATTTTAAAGACTCCTTTTTCCACCGGAATAAGCCTACTTTTGTGGGGCCTGGCTCCCGTTAGAACTGGCCGTAAGGGTACCCACAAAAGCACATTTAGACTCCTGCTCCAGTGAAATATAAGTCTACTAGTGTCCTTGGATGACAGTGGCTTCCGTTCGACAAGTGATACACGCTCAAACTGGCGATGAGTCTATACCGTCCTTAACTTAAGGAAAATCGGTACTTAAATGCCACATGGAGAATAAAAAGTCACTTACAAAAAACAATGCTCCGCATAAGCCTTTGTAAGCTAGAAAGGACATGCTATCTGGCCTCATTCTCAAGAAGGACAAGTAAGCTCCCGTCAACTGGCCCAAACTCTAAAGCGAGGACAGCCCGTTCAAAGTCAATCGGCATCCCTCCTTAAGAGTACAAAACGGCTCACTTCTTAACCACACTGGCTCTTGCTCCTTCAAGTGAAATCTGGCTCCCTTCACTCTGGCATTATCTTTACACATAAATCGGACTCCTCCGATTTAACAGGTGAACCTAACCCGGGAACTAAGGAAACTGGGAATAAAGACTCAGAGGCCCAATTACCTTGTTCGCCAGCCAGCCTTGCGCCGGCCCAGGCTAGAGACTTTCTCCAACAATCCCTGTTGAGCCCGAAGGATCCTAAGACCACTCGTGTGTACAAAACTCAGAGGCCCAATTACCTTGTTCGCCAGCCAGCCTTGCGCCGGCCCAGGCTAGAGAATTGCATGGACACGAGAAACTCTCAGGACTCTTCTTTGTGGCTCCTCCCGGAATTAAGGAAACTCCGAAATGCAAAACTCAGAGGCCCAATTACCTTGTTCGCCAGCCAGCCTTGCGCCGGCCCAGGCTAGAGAATTGCACGGATTATTCCTGTTCACCCTAAACGCATCTGAGACACCTCGTGTGTATGAAACCCAGAGGCCCAATTACCTTGTTCGCCAGCCAGCCTTGCGCCGGCCCAGGCTAGGGAATCACATTGACACGAGAAAGATCTCGTCAGCGGTTTGTAGCGTGCAGAAACTGCTCCCGTTTGAACTGACAATCCCGACAGAGCAATATTAAAGACTTCTGGTCCATTGAAATAAAGCCTACTTTTGCGAGCCTTGCTCCCGTTAGGACTGGCCGTATGGCTGTGCACAAAAGCATATTAGACTCCTGCCTCAATGGAATTAGTCTACTCCTGTCCTTAAACGGATGACAGTTCTTCAAGCATAGCATGCTACCTTCCGCAACTTACAGGCGCGGAAATGCTGTGGAAACGAGGAGACAAGTCCTCACAAAGGTTTCATGGCCGGTCACCCGACACAGCAAATTTTAAAGACTCCTTCTCATCCGGAGTAAGCCTACTCTCGTGGGGCCTGGCTCCCGTTAGAACTGGCCGTAAGGTTGCCCACAAAAGCACGTTTAGACTTCTGCTCCAGTGAAATAAGTCTACTTGTGTCCTACGGATGACTGTGGCTTCCGTTCAAATATAGCCGTTCACCCGACACAGCAAATTTTAAAGACTTCTTCTCCACCGGAATAAGCCTACTCTTGTGGGGCCTGGCTCCCGTTAGAACTGGCCGTAAGGTTGCCCACAAAAGCACATTTAGACTCCTGCTCCAGTGAAATAAGTCTACTCGTGTCCTACGGATGACTGTGGCTTCCGTTCAAATATAGCCGTTCACCCGACACAGCAAATTTTAAAGACTCCTTCTCCACCGGAATAAGCCTACTCTTGTGGGGCCTGGCTCCCGTTAGAACTGGCCGTAAGGTTGCCCACAAAAGCACATTTAGACTCCTGCTCCAGTGAAATAAGTCTACTCGTGTCCTACGGATGACTGTGGCTTCCGTTCAAATATAGCCGTTCACCCGACACAGCAAATTTTAAAGACTCCTTCTCCACCGGAATAAGCCTACTCTTGTGGGGCCTGGCTCCCGTTAGAACTGGCCGTAAGGTTGCCCACAAAAGCACATTTAGACTCCTGCTCCAGTGAAATAAGTCTACTCGTGTCCTACGGATGACTGTGGCTTCCGTTCAAATATAGCCGTTCACCCGACACAGCAAATTTTAAAGACTCCTTCTCCACCGGAATAAGCCTACTCTTGTGGGGCCTGGCTCCCGTTAGAACTGGCCGTAAGGTTGCCCACAAAAGCACATTTAGACTCCTGCTCCAGTGAAATAAGTCTACTCGTGTCCTACGGATGACTGTGGCTTCCGTTCACCCGACAGAGCAAATATTAAAAGACTTCTCATCCACCAGAATAAGCCTACTCTCGTGGGGCCTCGCACACGTTAGAACTGGCCGTATGGCTACCCACAAAAGCACATTTAGGCTCCTGCTCCAGTGATATAAGTCTTACTCGTGTCCTCTGGGTGTGACAGTAGCTTCCGTTCAAGTATTCTTCGCATTCAGCAACCGCACAAAGCGGCATCGGCCAGAAGTCAATTGCCCGAAGGCGTGATCGACAGGCTAGGCCTCGGGTTAAGAAGGATTGTCTCCTTCCCGTAAACGACAGGTACTTCCGTATGAGAGCCTACCTCACACATTCCCCATCGCCACGTGCCCTCTTAGAAACAGCCGTCCGACCAAGGTTTCTGACATTCTTTGTCAAAATACGAGGAAGTCTTTGGACAACATTAGGCGTGCTGGCAAACCCGCACTGCATGCCCTTTCATAGGTCCGCCCATGGACGCACATTTCTATGAAGCATTCCTCCCAGGCAGCAACAGGGTTTGCAACCTCCTCTACACCTTGACCGGCTAGGACGCCCGTGAATAGCATCCCAGGGTTCTTGCCTGCGGCTGATAAAATTCCTTTTGAGCCTACACTACCATCCGCCGATATTAGTCCGCCTTCAAAATTAACCAACATCAACAGCGATAGTGCGTTTAGACTCCCATAAAGAAACCAACCAGCCTGTGGCTTCCCTTCCCAATTTAGCCATTTCCGCCTCCTGCGAAGACTAGCTTTCTGTCTGTGGCCAGAAGTCAAGATTTCTCGACAGACTAGGCCGCGGAGAGAAAAAAGTAAGCCTCATTTAGAAAGCAATACCATTAGCGGTCTCTCCAACCTCCGTGAACAATTTAAAGGGAATGTTTATATAGAAGGCTTGTTCACTACCCTACCTCCTATAGTGTAGAGATTCCTCTCGATACTACACCTGTCTTGAAATTGCCGGCGTTGCGCAGCCTCGTTTTGACCATGACGGCGAATGCAGCCACGGTTGCCGTATACATCCCACGCAAGGGTGGGAAAACGTGATTTGACATCCAGTATATATATAAACCGTTACAGAATACGACACTCAAAACTTAACAACTTTTACACTCTCCTAACTTCTGGGAACAAATTGAAAGTATAAGCCAGCCTAACCTAACCTAAGTATATAGCAGGATTGCCCACTACCATACCTCCTATAGTGATGAGATTCCTCTCGATCGGACACCAGTCACGAAAATCACGGAATCTCAAAAATGACGGCAAACGAAGCCACAGTTGCCGCCATACTCAAAGGTTATGCTGGGTAAAAAGTTCTCTACGAAAAGGGCTGCTTTTCGCGCTCGGGTTACAAAATTAATGTAAAGAACAATCCAAAAACATGAATTAGGTCAAACTCATGTTAATTACAACCTCATAGAACAATTTCAAGCCAGGACTTAACAAAGTGTAAACGGGGCTGCTTCTGTACCCTAATCCCTATAATGTAGCGATTCCTCTCGATTGCACACCAGTCACGAAAAATCACAGAATGTCAAAAATGACGGCAAACGAAGCCACGGTTGCCGTCATATTCTAACGTTATGCTGGGTGAAAAGTCGCCAACAACAATGTTCACAGTTCCCGTCAGATTGCCCACTGTTCCCGAAATGTGGTTCATACATGCTGTCAACATGTTCAGGAAACCCCTCAGAGCGTTCAAAGTTGCACACACAATGCTTAATAGTTCCACTCAAATAGCTCACAGTTGCCGTCAGAATCCTCACAGTAGACGTCAAATTGCTCACACTTGCCGTCAGAGTGCTCATAGTTGCCGACTTTTCATTCATAGTCCCCGACATAAAAGTTTATAGTTCCCGACTAATGGCTCACAGTTGCCGTCAGAATCGTCACAAAAGGCGTCACAATGCTCACACTTGCCGTCAAAGCGCTCATAGTTGCCGACTATGTGTTCATAATTGCGGACATAGGCCTCACAGTTGCCGTCAAAACGCTCATAGTTGCCGAATTTTCGTTGATAATTCCGGACAATGGGCTCATAGTTAATCACATACTGGTTCGTGCTCATCTTCAAAATAAACACAGTTGCCTTCAGACTGTTCACACGTAATTTCAAAATGCTCACACTCGCTTACACGATGCTCATAGTTGCCGACTTTTAATTCATAATGCTGATAATGTAAGTTAAAGGGTTCATGGTTGCTCTCAAAAGTTTCACAGTTGCGGTCAGATTTTTCACAAAAGCCGTCATAATGCTCACATTAAAAAAAAAGTGCTCATAGTTGCCGACCAAGGCCTCACAGTTGCCGTCAAAACGCTCATAGTTGCCGACTTTTCGTTCATAATTGCCGACCAAGGCCTCACAATTGCCGTCGAAACGTTCATAGTTGCCGACTATTCGTTCATAATTGCCGACCAATGCCTCACAGTTGCCGTCAAAACGCTCACAGTTGCCGACTTTTCGTTCATAATTGCGTACAAAGGGCTCATAGTTGCCTACTTAATGGTTCCAGCTCATCTTCAAAATATTCATAATTGCCTTCAGAATGTTCACACGTAGTTTCAAAATGCTCACATTCGCTTCCACGATGCTCATAGTTGCCGACTTTTCATTCATAATATCTAACATACTCCTGATAGTGTAAGTTAAATGGTTCATGGTTGCTATCAAAAGGCTCACAGTTGCCGTCACATTATTTGCACAAGCCGTCAGAATGCTCACATTAAGAAAAAAAGTGCTCATAGTTGGCGACCATTCGTTCATAATTGCCGACCAAGGCCTCACAGTTGCCGACTATTCGTTCATAATTGCCGACTAAGGCCTCACAGTTGCCGTCAAAACGCTCATAGTTGCCGACTACTCGCTCATAATTGCCGACCAATGCCTCACAGTTGCCGTCAAAACGCTCATAGTTGCCGACTTTTCATTCATAGTCCCCGACATAAAAGTTTATAGTTCCCGACTAATGGCTCACAGTTGCCGTCAGAATCGTCACAAAAGGCGTCACAATGCTCACACTTGCCGTCAAAGCGTTCATAGTTGCCGACTATTTGTTCATAATTGCGGACATAGGCCTCACAGTTGCCGTCAAAACGCTCATAGTTGCCGACTTTTCGTTGATAATTGCGGACAATGGGCTCATAGTTAATCACATACTCGTTCGTGCTCATCTTCAAAATAATCACAGTTGCCTTCAGAATGTTCACACGTACTTTCAAAATGCTCACACTCGCTTACACGATGCTCATAGTTGCCGACTTTTAATTCATAATACTGATAATGTAAGTTAAATGGTTCATGGTTGCTGTCAAAAGTCTCACAGTTGCGGTCAAATTTTTCACACAAGCCGTCATAATGCTCAAATTTTAAAAAAAGAGTGCTCATAGTTGCCGACCAAGGCCTCACAGTTGCCGTCAAAACGCTCATAGTTGCCGATTTTTCGTTCATAATTGCCGACGAAGGCCTCACAGTTGCCGTCAAAACGTTCATAGTTGCCGACTTTTCCTTCATAATTTCGTACAAAGGGCTCATAGTTGCCTAATTAATGGTTCCAGCTCATCTTCAAAATACTCATAGTTGCCTTCAGAATGTTCACACGTAGTTTCAAAATGCTCACATTCGCTTCCACGATGCTCATAGTTGCCGACTTTTCATTCATAATATCTAACATACTGCTGATAGTGTAAGTTAAATGGATCATGGTTGCTATCAAAAGGCTCACAGTTCCCGTCACATTATTTGCACAAGCCGTCAGAATGCTCACATTAAGAAAAAAAGTGCTCATAGTTGCCGACCATTCGTTCATAATTGCCGACCAAGGCCTCACAGTTGCCATCAAAACGCTCATAGTTGGCGACTTTTCGTTCATAATTGCCGACCAAGGCCTCACAGTTGCCGTCAAAACGCTCATAGTTGCCGACCATTCGTTCATAATTGCCGACCAAGGCCTCACAGTTGCCGTCAAAACGCTCATAGTTGCCGACTATTCGTTCATAATTGCCGACCAAAGCCTCACAGTTGCCGTCAAAACGCTCATAGTTGCCGACTTTTCGTTCATAATTGCCGACGAAAGCCTCACAGTTGCCGTCAAAACGTTCATAGTTGCCGACTATTCGTTCATAATTGCCGACCAAGGCCTCACAGTTGCCGTCAAAACGTTCATAGTTGCCGACTTTTCCTTCATAATTGCGTACAAAGGGCTCATAGTTGCCTACTTAATGGTTCCAGCTCATCTTCAAAATACTCATAGTTGCCTTCAGAATGTTCACACGTAGTTTCAAAATGCTCACATTCGCTTCCACGATGCTCATAGTTGCCGACTTTTCATTCATAATATCTAACATACTGCTGATAGTGTAAGTTAAATGGATCATGGTTGCTATCAAAAGGCTCACAGTTCCCGTCACATTATTTGCACAAGCCGTCAGAATGCTCACATTAAGAAAAAAAGTGCTCATAGTTGCCGACCATTCGTTCATAATTGCCGACCAAGGCCTCACAGTTGCCGTCAAAACGCTCATAGTTGCCGACTTTTTGTTCATAATTGCGTACAAAGGGCTCATAGTTGCCTACATAATGGTTCGTTCTCATCTTCAAAATACTCACAGTTGCCTTCAGAATGTTCAAACGTAATTTCAAAATGCTCACACTCGCTTCCATGATGCTCATAGTTGCTGACTTTTCATTCATAATATCTAACATATTGCTGATAGTGTAAGTTAAATGGTTGATGGTTGCTGTCAAAAGTCTCATAGTTGCGGTCAGATTCTTGACACAAGCCGTCAGAATGCTCACATTCAAAAAAAAAAAAGTGCTCATAGTTGCCGACTATTTGCTCATAATTGCCGACCAACTCCTCACAGTTGCCGTCAAAACGCTCATAGTTGCCGACTTTTCGTTCATAATTGCGTACAAAGGGCTCATAGTTGCCTACATAATGTTTCGTGCTTATCTTCAAAATACTCACAGTTGCCTTCAGAATGTTCACACGTACTTTCAAAAAGCTCACACTCGCTCCCACGATGGTCATAGTTGCCGACTTTTTATTCATAATGCTGATAGTGTAAGTTACATGGTTGATGGTTGCTGTCAAAAGTCTCATAGTTGCGGTCAGATTCTTGACACAAGCCGTCAGAATGCTCACATTCAAAAAAAAAAAAAGGGCTCATAGTTGCCGACTATTTGCTCATAATTGCCGACCAACTCCTCACTGTTGCCGTCAAAACGCTCATAGTTGCCGACTTTTCGTTCATAATTGCGTACAAAGGGCTCATAGTTGCCTACTTAATGGTCCCAGCTCATCTTCAAAATACTCATAGTTGCCTTCAGAATGTTCACACGTAGTTTCAAAATGCTCACATTCGCTTCCACGATGCTCATAGTTGCCGACTTTTCATTCATAATATCTAACATACTGCTGATAGTGTAAGTTAAATGGATCATGGTTGCTATCAAAAGGCTCACAGTTCCCGTCACATTATTTGCATAAGCCGTCAGAATGCTCACATTAAGAAAAAAAGTGCTCATAGTTGCCGACCATTCGTTCATAATTGCCGACCAAGGCCTCACAGTTGCCATCAAAACGCTCATAGTTGGCGACTTTTCGTTCATAATTGCCGACCAAGGCCTCACAGTTGCCGTCAAAACGCTCATAGTTGCCGACCATTCGTTCATAATTGCCGACCAAGGCCTCACATTTGCCGTCAAAACGCTCATAGTTGCCGACTATTCGTTCATAATTGCCGACCAAAGCCTCACAGTTGCCGTCAAAACGCTCATAGTTGCCGACTTTTCGTTCATAATTGCCGACGAAGGCCTCACAGTTGCCGTCAAAACGTTCATAGTTGCCGACTATTCGTTCATTATTGCCGACCAAGGCCTCACAGTTGCCGTCAAAACGTTCATAGTTGCCGACTTTTCCTTCATAATTGCGTACAAAGGGCTCATAGTTGCCTACTTAATGGTTCCAGCTCATTTTCAAAATACTCATAGTTGCCTTCAGAATGTTCACACGTAGTTTCAAAATGCTCACATTCGCTTCCACGATGCTCATAGTTGCCGACTTTTCATTCATAATATCTAACATACTGCTGATTGTGTAACTTAAGTGGTTCATGGTTGGTGTCAGAAGCCTCACAATTTCTGTCACAATGCTCACGCAAAACGTAAGAATTCTCACATTAAAAAAAAAAAGTGCTCATAGTTGCCGACTATTCGTTCATAATTGCCGACCAAGGCCTCACAGTTGCCGTCAAAACGCTCATAGTTGCCGACTTTTCGTTCATAATTGCGGACAAAGGGCTCATAGTTGCCCACATACTGATTCGTGCTCATCCTAAAAATACTCACAGTTGCCTTCAGAATGTTCACACGTAGTTTCAAAATGCTCACACTCTCTTACACAATGCTCTTAGTTGCCGACTTTTCATTCATAATGCTGATAGTGTAAGTTAAATGGTTCACAGTTGCTGTGAAAAGTCTCATAGTTGCGGTCAGATTCTTGACACAAGCCGTCAGAATGCTCACATTCAAAAAAAAAAGTGCTCATAGTTGCCGACTATTTGCTCATAATTGCCGACCAACTCCTCACAGTTGCCGTCAAAACGCTCATAGTTGCCGACTTTTCGTTCATAATTGCGTACAAAGGGCTCATAGTTGCCTACATAATGTTTCGTGCTTATCTTCAAAATACTCACAGTTGCCTTCAGAATGTTCACACGTACTTTCAAAAAGCTCACACTCGCTCCCACGATGGTCATAGTTGCCGACTTTTTATTCATAATGCTGATAGTGTAAGTTACATGGTTGATGGTTGCTGTCAAAAGTCTCATAGTTGCGGTCAGATTCTTGACACAAGCCGTCAGAATGCTCACATTCAAAAAAAAAAAAAGTGCTCATAGTTGCCGACTATTTGCTCATAATTGCCGACCAACTCCTCACAGTTGCCGTCAAAACGCTCATAGTTGCCGACATTTCGTTCATAATTGCGGACAAAGGGCTCATAGTTGCCCACATACTGATTCGTGCTCATCCTAAAAATACTCACAGTTGCCTTCAGAATGTTCACACGTAGTTTCAAAATGCTCACACTCTCTTACACAATGCTCTTAGTTGCCGACTTTTCATTCATAATGCTGATAGTGTAAGTTAAATGGTTCACAGTTGCTGTGAAAAGTCTCACAGTTGCGGCCAGATTCTTCAGACAAGCCGTGATAATCCTCACATTAGAAAAAAAATGTGCTCATAGTTGCCGACCATTCGTTCATAATTGCCGACCAAGGCCTCACAGTTGCTGTCAAAACGCTCATAGTTGCCGACTACATGTTTATAATTGCCGACCAACGCCTCACAGTTGCCGTCAAAACGCTCATAGTTGCCGACTTTTTGTTCATAATTGCGGACAAAGGGCTCATAGTTTCCTACATAATGTTTCATGCTCATCCTCAGAATACACACAGCTGCCTTCAGAATGTTCACGCGTACTTTAAAAATGCTCACACTCGCTTCCACGATGCTCATAGTTGCCGACTTTTCATTCATAATATCTAACATACTGCTGATAGTGTAACTTAAATGGTTCACGGTTGGTGTCAAAAGCCTCACAGTTTCTGTCACAATGCTCACGCAAAACGTGAGAATTCTCACATTAAAAAAAAGTGCTCATAGTTGCCGACTATTCGTTCATAATTGCCGACCAAGGCCTCACAGTTGCCGTCAAAACGTTCATAGTTGCCGACTTTTCGTTCATAATTGCGGACAAAGGGCTCATATTTGCCTACATATTCGTTCGTGCCCATCTTCAAAATACTTACAGTTGCCTTCAGAATCTTCACACGTACTTTCAAAATGCTCACACTCGTTTCCACGATGCTCATAGTTGCCGACTTTTCATTCATAATATCTAACATACTGCTGATAGTGTAAGTTAAATGGTTCATGGTTGTTGTCGAAAGCCTCACAGTTTCCGTCAGATTCCTCACGCAAGCCGTCAGAATGTTCACATTAAAAAAAAAAAAGTGCTCATAGTTGCCGACCATTCGTTCATAATTGCCGACCAAGGCCTCACAGTTGCATTCAAAACGCTCATAGTTGCCTAGTTTTCGTTCATAATTGCGGATATGGGGCTCACAATTGAAAACATAATTCTTCATGCTTATGTTGAAAATACTCGCAGTTTGCTCCAGAAAGTTCACACGTGCTTTCAAGGTGCTCACACTGGCTTTCACGCTGCTCATAGTTGCCGACTTTTCGTTCATAGTTGCCGACTTTTTGTTGATAATTGCAGTTATGGGGCTCACAATTGAAAACATAATTCTTCATGCTTATCTTGAAAATACTCGCAGTTTGCTTCAGAATGTTCACACGTGCTTTCAAAGTGCTCACACTAGTTCTCATGATGCTCATAGTTGCCGACTTTTTGTTCATAATTGCCGGCCAAGGCCTCACAGTTGCCGTGAACACGCTCATAGTTGCCGACTTTTCGTTCATAATTTTGGACATGGGCTCACACTTGCCGTCAGATGGTTCACGCTACAGCGGTACTTGGGCAATGAGTATTTCTTTATATGTACTAACATAGGTTAATTTCGAAGAAGAAGTTAGTTAAAAATATAGAATTATCAAATATACAAAAAAAAAAGATATTCATATGTCATAAAATAATAAGGTTTTCAATATCTAGTTGGCAGGCAATCAGATAAATAATACATATATATATATATATATATATATATATATATAAATGGAGAGAAACCACGTAATGGAAACATTGTTATTTTGATGTGGCTCGTATGTATTATAAGAAAATAAGGAACCAAGGCTACAGCGAATTGTATTTTATCGTTGTAACACTAGCCGTCAAACTGCTCACACTTGCCGTCAAAATTCTTATACATGTCCTCAAAATTTATAAAATTACTAAATGTGGTAAGAAAAAAAAAAGCAACGAAGGCTTTACGTATACGACGCCTTTCACACCCGCAAATTATGAGGCACTTCCTGTAGAGTTATAATGGCCATATTTGACGAAACTGTAGCCTTTCGGGAGTAAGTCACAGGAAAATTTCCAAAAGTGAATATTTCGAATGTTTAGTTGGTCTAAAGGGGCGATGAAGATATTTCCCATGTTATTTAAATGGACGGTTTTGCGGACCTATAATCTGAAATTTTAGGTACTTTTAATAAAACTTTGAAATTCCGTATACTTGTACGTTTTCGTAAGTCTTACCTAGTTGGATATATATTTCCAAGTTTAGCGTGGTTTTATGCGGAACTCAAAAAATTTCCCATGTTATTTCTATGAAACACCTTTGACATCCCAAAATTATTGGGCACTTCCTGTAGGGCTACAATAACTAATTTCGACATGATTGTAGATTGTCGGGACTAACCAACAGGAAAATTGTCAAAAGTGAATATTTTTAACTTTTAAGAGGTCTAAAGAGGAAATGAAGAAATTCCCCATGTTATTTAAATGGGCCTTTATTTAGACTTGTAATCTCAAAGTTTAGTTACTTGTAATTGGAACACAAACGAGAAATTCGGTATTCTTGTACGTTTTCATTAGCGTTACCTAAGTAAATCAGTACAAAGTAAAAATTTTCAACTTTAGAGTGGTTTTATGGGGAATTGAAAAGTCTTTCTCATGTCATTTATATGGGACGTCTTCTGCACGCCAAAATGTTCGGTTAATTGTGGTAGGATTGCAATGATGAAATTTAGCATAATTGTAGGCTTTCCAGACTAAGCTACAGCAAAATTGCCAAAAGTGAATATTTTTAATGTTTAAGGGGTCTAAAGGAGGATGAAGAAATCCCCACGCTATTTAAATAGGCGTTTTCTTGGGATCCAAAATCTTATCTTTTAATTAGTTGAAATAGTAAAGTAAACTTGAAATTCCCTAGAATTGTGAGAATAAGAGGTGCAAGGGCGAAATACCTTCAAAAGGAGGGGCTTTGTGGGCGAAGCCACAAGCTAACCAAACTAAACTTTTGTTTGTCTTTTACCGAAGGTTTGAAAAGTTTTCGACTAAGAGAGGTGTAGCTGTGCACGAAGATGTGTTGACATTGTGCGGAAAAATGGAAAGAAGAAAAATAGTGATAAGCGAAAAAAAATAATAATAATAACATAAATTTTATTTAATCATATACTTTACTCTTTCAATGGGTGAACAATAATAGAGCATGAAAGTAAATTAGAGTAAATTTATATTTCGCTCACACTTGAGGTCATTTTTATTCGAAACTAAGCTTTTGCACTACTATAAGGAAACTATTCAAAACTGAGAAGTGCAATTTCTACAACAAGTGTACCTGGATATTATGCGTTCGAGTACGTGTAAGGAATTATTGTATCTGCACTTTTCTACAAGAAAAGATACTCTAAATTGTTGTAGAAATTTGAAAATTTGACGGCAAACAGAGCCCACGCTTAACGTGAACACCGCCCGTGAGAGTACATAATTTGATATCTTTTTTTTTTCTTTTCTTTCATTTTTTCTTTCTTTCCATTTTCTTTCTTTTTCTTTTCTTTTTTCTTCTTCTCAACAGAAAGAAAACTAGTGAAACTAGAGAAGAGAAATCTCTACCGAGAATGTACGAAAACATTTTTTTTTTTTTTATCGAAGTAGGTGGAAGGAATCATCGGATCAAAATGCTCAAAGTTGCCATGAGGATCCTCACACAAGCCGTCAAAATGCTCATAGTTGCTCACAATTCGTTCATAATTGCGGACATAGAGCTCACAGTTACCATGAGAAGGTTCACACTAGCCGTCAAAATCCTCACACTTGCCGTCAAAACGCTCATAGTTGCCGACCATTCGTTCATAATTGCCGACCAAGGCCTCACAGTTGCCGTCAAAACGCTCATAGTTGCCGACTATTCGTTCATAATTGCCGACCAAAGCCTCACAGTTGCCGTCAAAACGCTCATAGTTGCCGACTTTTCGTTCATAATTGCCGACGAAGGCCTCACAGTTGCCGTCAAAACGTTCATAGTTGCCGACTATTCGTTCATTATTGCCGACCAAGGCCTCACAGTTGCCGTCAAAACGTTCATAGTTGCCGACTTTTCCTTCATAATTGCGTACAAAGGGCTCATAGTTGCCTACTTAATGGTTCCAGCTCATTTTCAAAATACTCATAGTTGCCTTCAGAATGTTCACACGTAGTTTCAAAATGCTCACATTCGCTTCCACGATGCTCATAGTTGCCGACTTTTCATTCATAATATCTAACATACTGCTGATTGTGTAACTTAAGTGGTTCATGGTTGGTGTCAGAAGCCTCACAATTTCTGTCACAATGCTCACGCAAAACGTAAGAATTCTCACATTAAAAAAAAAGTGCTCATAGTTGCCGACTATTCGTTCATAATTGCCGACCAAGGCCTCACAGTTGCCGTCAAAACGCTCATAGTTGCCGACTTTTCGTTCATAATTGCGGACAAAGGGCTCATAGTTGCCCACATACTGATTCGTGCTCATCCTAAAAATACTCACAGTTGCCTTCAGAATGTTCACACGTAGTTTCAAAATGCTCACACTCTCTTACACAATGCTCTTAGTTGCCGACTTTTCATTCATAATGCTGATAGTGTAAGTTAAATGGTTCACAGTTGCTGTGAAAAGTCTCATAGTTGCGGTCAGATTCTTGACACAAGCCGTCAGAATGCTCACATTCAAAAAAAAAAGTGCTCATAGTTGCCGACTATTTGCTCATAATTGCCGACCAACTCCTCACAGTTGCCGTCAAAACGCTCATAGTTGCCGACTTTTCGTTCATAATTGCGTACAAAGGGCTCATAGTTGCCTACATAATGTTTCGTGCTTATCTTCAAAATACTCACAGTTGCCTTCAGAATGTTCACACGTACTTTCAAAAAGCTCACACTCGCTCCCACGATGGTCATAGTTGCCGACTTTTTATTCATAATGCTGATAGTGTAAGTTACATGGTTGATGGTTGCTGTCAAAAGTCTCATAGTTGCGGTCAGATTCTTGACACAAGCCGTCAGAATGCTCACATTCAAAAAAAAAAAAAGTGCTCATAGTTGCCGACTATTTGCTCATAATTGCCGACCAACTCCTCACAGTTGCCGTCAAAACGCTCATAGTTGCCGACATTTCGTTCATAATTGCGGACAAAGGGCTCATAGTTGCCCACATACTGATTCGTGCTCATCCTAAAAATACTCACAGTTGCCTTCAGAATGTTCACACGTAGTTTCAAAATGCTCACACTCTCTTACACAATGCTCTTAGTTGCCGACTTTTCATTCATAATGCTGATAGTGTAAGTTAAATGGTTCACAGTTGCTGTGAAAAGTCTCACAGTTGCGGCCAGATTCTTCAGACAAGCCGTGATAATCCTCACATTAGAAAAAAAAATGTGCTCATAGTTGCCGACCATTCGTTCATAATTGCCGACCAAGGCCTCACAGTTGCTGTCAAAACGCTCATAGTTGCCGACTACATGTTTATAATTGCCGACCAACGCCTCACAGTTGCCGTCAAAACGCTCATAGTTGCCGACTTTTTGTTCATAATTGCGGACAAAGGGCTCATAGTTTCCTACATAATGTTTCATGCTCATCCTCAGAATACACACAGCTGCCTTCAGAATGTTCACGCGTACTTTAAAAATGCTCACACTCGCTTCCACGATGCTCATAGTTGCCGACTTTTCATTCATAATATCTAACATACTGCTGATAGTGTAACTTAAATGGTTCACGGTTGGTGTCAAAAGCCTCACAGTTTCTGTCACAATGCTCACGCAAAACGTGAGAATTCTCACATTAAAAAAAAGTGCTCATAGTTGCCGACTATTCGTTCATAATTGCCGACCAAGGCCTCACAGTTGCCGTCAAAACGTTCATAGTTGCCGACTTTTCGTTCATAATTGCGGACAAAGGGCTCATATTTGCCTACATATTCGTTCGTGCCCATCTTCAAAATACTTACAGTTGCCTTCAGAATCTTCACACGTACTTTCAAAATGCTCACACTCGTTTCCACGATGCTCATAGTTGCCGACTTTTCATTCATAATATCTAACATACTGCTGATAGTGTAAGTTAAATGGTTCATGGTTGTTGTCGAAAGCCTCACAGTTTCCGTCAGATTCCTCACGCAAGCCGTCAGAATGTTCACATTAAAAAAAAAAAGTGCTCATAGTTGCCGACCATTCGTTCATAATTGCCGACCAAGGCCTCACAGTTGCATTCAAAACGCTCATAGTTGCCTAGTTTTCGTTCATAATTGCGGATATGGGGCTCACAATTGAAAACATAATTCTTCATGCTTATGTTGAAAATACTCGCAGTTTGCTCCAGAAAGTTCACACGTGCTTTCAAGGTGCTCACACTGGCTTTCACGCTGCTCATAGTTGCCGACTTTTCGTTCATAGTTGCCGACTTTTTGTTGATAATTGCAGTTATGGGGCTCACAATTGAAAACATAATTCTTCATGCTTATCTTGAAAATACTCGCAGTTTGCTTCAGAATGTTCACACGTGCTTTCAAAGTGCTCACACTAGTTCTCATGATGCTCATAGTTGCCGACTTTTTGTTCATAATTGCCGGCCAAGGCCTCACAGTTGCCGTGAACACGCTCATAGTTGCCGACTTTTCGTTCATAATTTTGGACATGGGCTCACACTTGCCGTCAGATGGTTCACGCTACAGCGGTACTTGGGCAATGAGTATTTCTTTATATGTACTAACATAGGTTAATTTCGAAGAAGAAGTTAGTTAAAAATATAGAATTATCAAATATACAAAAAAAAAAGATATTCATATGTCATAAAATAATAAGGTTTTCAATATCTAGTTGGCAGGCAATCAGATAAATAATACATATATATATATATATATATATATATATATATATATATATATATAATGGAGAGAAACCACGTAATGGAAACATTGTTATTTTGATGTGGCTCGTATGTATTATAAGAAAATAAGGAACCAAGGCTACAGCGAATTGTATTTTATCGTTGTAACACTAGCCGTCAAACTGCTCACACTTGCCGTCAAAATTCTTATACATGTCCTCAAAATTTATAAAATTACTAAATGTGGTAAGAAAAAAAAAAGCAACGAAGGCTTTACGTATACGACGCCTTTCACACCCGCAAATTATGAGGCACTTCCTGTAGAGTTATAATGGCCATATTTGACGAAACTGTAGCCTTTCGGGAGTAAGTCACAGGAAAATTTCCAAAAGTGAATATTTCGAATGTTTAGTTGGTCTAAAGGGGCGATGAAGATATTTCCCATGTTATTTAAATGGACGGTTTTGCGGACCTATAATCTGAAATTTTAGGTACTTTTAATAAAACTTTGAAATTCCGTATACTTGTACGTTTTCGTAAGTCTTACCTAGTTGGATATATATTTCCAAGTTTAGCGTGGTTTTATGCGGAACTCAAAAAATTTCCCATGTTATTTCTATGAAACACCTTTGACATCCCAAAATTATTGGGCACTTCCTGTAGGGCTACAATAACTAATTTCGACATGATTGTAGATTGTCGGGACTAACCAACAGGAAAATTGTCAAAAGTGAATATTTTTAACTTTTAAGAGGTCTAAAGAGGAAATGAAGAAATTCCCCATGTTATTTAAATGGGCCTTTATTTAGACTTGTAATCTCAAAGTTTAGTTACTTGTAATTGGAACACAAACGAGAAATTCGGTATTCTTGTACGTTTTCATTAGCGTTACCTAAGTAAATCAGTACAAAGTAAAAATTTTCAACTTTAGAGTGGTTTTATGGGGAATTGAAAAGTCTTTCTCATGTCATTTATATGGGACGTCTTCTGCACGCCAAAATGTTCGGTTAATTGTGGTAGGATTGCAATGATGAAATTTAGCATAATTGTAGGCTTTCCAGACTAAGCTACAGCAAAATTGCCAAAAGTGAATATTTTTAATGTTTAAGGGGTCTAAAGGAGGATGAAGAAATCCCCACGCTATTTAAATAGGCGTTTTCTTGGGATCCAAAATCTTATCTTTTAATTAGTTGAAATAGTAAAGTAAACTTGAAATTCCCTAGAATTGTGAGAATAAGAGGTGCAAGGGCGAAATACCTTCAAAAGGAGGGGCTTTGTGGGCGAAGCCACAAGCTAACCAAACTAAACTTTTGTTTGTCTTTTACCGAAGGTTTGAAAAGTTTTCGACTAAGAGAGGTGTAGCTGTGCACGAAGATGTGTTGACATTGTGCGGAAAAATGGAAAGAAGAAAAATAGTGATAAGCGAAAAAAAATAATAATAATAACATAAATTTTATTTAATCATATACTTTACTCTTTCAATGGGTGAACAATAATAGAGCATGAAAGTAAATTAGAGTAAATTTATATTTCGCTCACACTTGAGGTCATTTTTATTCGAAACTAAGCTTTTGCACTACTATAAGGAAACTATTCAAAACTGAGAAGTGCAATTTCTACAACAAGTGTACCTGGATATTATGCGTTCGAGTACGTGTAAGGAATTATTGTATCTGCACTTTTCTACAAGAAAAGATACTCTAAATTGTTGTAGAAATTTGAAAATTTGACGGCAAACAGAGCCCACGCTTAACGTGAACACCGCCCGTGAGAGTACATAATTTGATATCTTTTTTTTTCTTTTCTTTCATTTTTTCTTTCTTTCCATTTTCTTTCTTTTTCTTTTCTTTTTTCTTCTTCTCAACAGAAAGAAAACTAGTGAAACTAGAGAAGAGAAATCTCTACCGAGAATGTACGAAAACATTTTTTTTTTTTTATCGAAGTAGGTGGAAGGAATCATCGGATCAAAATGCTCAAAGTTGCCATGAGGATCCTCACACAAGCCGTCAAAATGCTCATAGTTGCCCACAATTCGTTCATAATTGCGGACATAGAGCTCACAGTTACCATGAGAAGGTTCACACTAGCCGTCAAAATCCTCACACTTGCCGTCAAAACGCTCATAGTTGCCGACCATTCGTTCATAATTGCCGACCAAGGCCTCACAGTTGCCGTCAAAACGCTCATAGTTGCCGACTATTCGTTCATAATTGCCGACCAAAGCCTCACAGTTGCCGTCAAAACGCTCATAGTTGCCGACTTTTCGTTCATAATTGCCGACGAAGGCCTCACAGTTGCCGTCAAAACGTTCATAGTTGCCGACTATTCGTTCATTATTGCCGACCAAGGCCTCACAGTTGCCGTCAAAACAGTTGCCGACTTTTCCTTCATAATTGCGTACAAAGGGCTCATAGTTGCCTACTTAATGGTTCCAGCTCATTTTCAAAATACTCATAGTTGCCTTCAGAATGTTCACACGTAGTTTCAAAATGCTCACATTCGCTTCCACGATGCTCATAGTTGCCGACTTTTCATTCATAATATCTAACATACTGCTGATTGTGTAACTTAAGTGGTTCATGGTTGGTGTCAGAAGCCTCACAATTTCTGTCACAATGCTCACGCAAAACGTAAGAATTCTCACATTAAAAAAAAAGTGCTCATAGTTGCCGACTATTCGTTCATAATTGCCGACCAAGGCCTCACAGTTGCCGTCAAAACGCTCATAGTTGCCGACTTTTCGTTCATAATTGCGGACAAAGGGCTCATAGTTGCCCACATACTGATTCGTGCTCATCCTAAAAATACTCACAGTTGCCTTCAGAATGTTCACACGTAGTTTCAAAATGCTCACACTCTCTTACACAATGCTCTTAGTTGCCGACTTTTCATTCATAATGCTGATAGTGTAAGTTAAATGGTTCACAGTTGCTGTGAAAAGTCTCATAGTTGCGGTCAGATTCTTGACACAAGCCATCAGAATGCTCACATTCAAAAAAAAAAGTGCTCATAGTTGCCGACTATTTGCTCATAATTGCCGACCAACTCCTCACAGCTGCCGTCAAAACGCTCATAGTTGCCGACTTTTCGTTCATAATTGCGTACAAAGGGCTCATAGTTGCCTACATAATGTTTCGTGCTTATCTTCAAAATACTCACAGTTGCCTTCAGAATGTTCACACGTACTTTCAAAAAGCTCACACTCGCTCCCACGATGGTCATAGTTGCCGACTTTTTATTCATAATGCTGATAGTGTAAGTTACATGGTTGATGGTTGCTGTCAAAAGTCTCATAGTTGCGGTCAGATTCTTGACACAAGCCGTCAGAATGCTCACATTCAAAAAAAAAAAAGTGCTCATAGTTGCCGACTATTTGCTCATAATTGCCGACCAACTCCTCACAGTTGCCGTCAAAACGCTCATAGTTGCCGACATTTCGTTCATAATTGCGGACAAAGGGCTCATAGTTGCCCACATACTGATTCGTGCTCATCCTAAAAATACTCACAGTTGCCTTCAGAATGTTCACACGTAGTTTCAAAATGCTCACACTCTCTTACACAATGCTCTTAGTTGCCGACTTTTCATTCATAATGCTGATAGTGTAAGTTAAATGGTTCACAGTTGCTGTGAAAAGTCTCACAGTTGCGGCCAGATTCTTCAGACAAGCCGTGATAATCCTCACATTAGAAAAAAAAATGTGCTCATAGTTGCCGACCATTCGTTCATAATTGCCGACCAAGGCCTCACAGTTGCTGTCAAAACGCTCATAGTTGCCGACTACATGTTTATAATTGCCGACCAACGCCTCACAGTTGCCGTCAAAACGCTCATAGTTGCCGACTTTTTGTTCATAATTGCGGACAAAGGGCTCATAGTTTCCTACATAATGTTTCATGCTCATCCTCAGAATACACACAGCTGCCTTCAGAATGTTCACGCGTACTTTAAAAATGCTCACACTCGCTTCCACGATGCTCATAGTTGCCGACTTTTCATTCATAATATCTAACATACTGCTGATAGTGTAACTTAAATGGTTCACGGTTGGTGTCAAAAGCCTCACAGTTTCTGTCACAATGCTCACGCAAAACGTGAGAATTCTCACATTAAAAAAAAGTGCTCATAGTTGCCGACTATTCGTTCATAATTGCCGACCAAGGCCTCACAGTTGCCGTCAAAACGTTCATAGTTGCCGACTTTTCGTTCATAATTGCGGACAAAGGGCTCATATTTGCCTACATATTCGTTCGTGCCCATCTTCAAAATACTTACAGTTGCCTTCAGAATCTTCACACGTACTTTCAAAATGCTCACACTCGTTTCCACGATGCTCATAGTTGCCGACTTTTCATTCATAATATCTAACATACTGCTGATAGTGTAAGTTAAATGGTTCATGGTTGTTGTCGAAAGCCTCACAGTTTCCGTCAGATTCCTCACGCAAGCCGTCAGAATGTTCACATTAAAAAAAAAAGTGCTCATAGTTGCCGACCATTCGTTCATAATTGCCGACCAAGGCCTCACAGTTGCATTCAAAACGCTCATAGTTGCCTAGTTTTCGTTCATAATTGCGGATATGGGGCTCACAATTGAAAACATAATTCTTCATGCTTATGTTGAAAATACTCGCAGTTTGCTTCAGAATGTTCACACGTGCTTTCAAAGTGCTCACACTAGTTCTCATGATGCTCATAGTTGCCGACTTTTTGTTCATAATTGCCGGCCAAGGCCTCACAGTTGCCGTGAACACGCTCATAGTTGCCGACTTTTCGTTCATAATTTTGGACATGGGCTCACACTTGCCGTCAGATGGTTCACGCTACAGCGGTACTTGGGCAATGAGTATTTCTTTATATGTACTAACATAGGTTAATTTCGAAGAAGAAGTTAGTTAAAAATATAGAATTATCAAATATACAAAAAAAAAAGATATTCATATGTCATAAAATAATAAGGTTTTCAATATCTAGTTGGCAGGCAATCAGATAAATAATACATATATATATATATATATATATATATATATATATATATATATAAATGGAGAGAAACCACGTAATGGAAACATTGTTATTTTGATGTGGCTCGTATGTATTATAAGAAAATAAGGAACCAAGGCTACAGCGAATTGTATTTTATCGTTGTAACACTAGCCGTCAAACTGCTCACACTTGCCGTCAAAATTCTTATACATGTCCTCAAAATTTATAAAATTACTAAATGTGGTAAGAAAAAAAAAAGCAACGAAGGCTTTACGTATACGACGCCTTTCACACCCGCAAATTATGAGGCACTTCCTGTAGAGTTATAATGGCCATATTTGACGAAACTGTAGCCTTTCGGGAGTAAGTCACAGGAAAATTTCCAAAAGTGAATATTTCGAATGTTTAGTTGGTCTAAAGGGGCGATGAAGATATTTCCCATGTTATTTAAATGGACGGTTTTGCGGACCTATAATCTGAAATTTTAGGTACTTTTAATAAAACTTTGAAATTCCGTATACTTGTACGTTTTCGTAAGTCTTACCTAGTTGGATATATATTTCCAAGTTTAGCGTGGTTTTATGCGGAACTCAAAAAATTTCCCATGTTATTTCTATGAAACACCTTTGACATCCCAAAATTATTGGGCACTTCCTGTAGGGCTACAATAACTAATTTCGACATGATTGTAGATTGTCGGGACTAACCAACAGGAAAATTGTCAAAAGTGAATATTTTTAACTTTTAAGAGGTCTAAAGAGGAAATGAAGAAATTCCCCATGTTATTTAAATGGGCCTTTATTTAGACTTGTAATCTCAAAGTTTAGTTACTTGTAATTGGAACACAAACGAGAAATTCGGTATTCTTGTACGTTTTCATTAGCGTTACCTAAGTAAATCAGTACAAAGTAAAAATTTTCAACTTTAGAGTGGTTTTATGGGGAATTGAAAAGTCTTTCTCATGTCATTTATATGGGACGTCTTCTGCACGCCAAAATGTTCGGTTAATTGTGGTAGGATTGCAATGATGAAATTTAGCATAATTGTAGGCTTTCCAGACTAAGCTACAGCAAAATTGCCAAAAGTGAATATTTTTAATGTTTAAGGGGTCTAAAGGAGGATGAAGAAATCCCCACGCTATTTAAATAGGCGTTTTCTTGGGATCCAAAATCTTATCTTTTAATTAGTTGAAATAGTAAAGTAAACTTGAAATTCCCTAGAATTGTGAGAATAAGAGGTGCAAGGGCGAAATACCTTCAAAAGGAGGGGCTTTGTGGGCGAAGCCACAAGCTAACCAAACTAAACTTTTGTTTGTCTTTTACCGAAGGTTTGAAAAGTTTTCGACTAAGAGAGGTGTAGCTGTGCACGAAGATGTGTTGACATTGTGCGGAAAAATGGAAAGAAGAAAAATAGTGATAAGCGAAAAAAAATAATAATAATAACATAAATTTTATTTAATCATATACTTTACTCTTTCAATGGGTGAACAATAATAGAGCATGAAAGTAAATTAGAGTAAATTTATATTTCGCTCACACTTGAGGTCATTTTTATTCGAAACTAAGCTTTTGCACTACTATAAGGAAACTATTCAAAACTGAGAAGTGCAATTTCTACAACAAGTGTACCTGGATATTATGCGTTCGAGTACGTGTAAGGAATTATTGTATCTGCACTTTTCTACAAGAAAAGATACTCTAAATTGTTGTAGAAATTTGAAAATTTGACGGCAAACAGAGCCCACGCTTAACGTGAACACCGCCCGTGAGAGTACATAATTTGATATCTTTTTTTTTCTTTTCTTTCATTTTTTCTTTCTTTCCATTTTCTTTCTTTTTCTTTTCTTTTTTCTTCTTCTCAACAGAAAGAAAACTAGTGAAACTAGAGAAGAGAAATCTCTACCGAGAATGTACGAAAACATTTTTTTTTTTTTTATCGAAGTAGGTGGAAGGAATCATCGGATCAAAATGCTCAAAGTTGCCATGAGGATCCTCACACAAGCCGTCAAAATGCTCATAGTTGCCCACAATTCGTTCATAATTGCGGACATAGAGCTCACAGTTACCATGAGAAGGTTCACACTAGCCGTCAAAATCCTCACACTTGCCGTCAAAACGATCATAGTTGCCGACTTTTCGTTCATATTTGCGGATATAGGGCTCATAGTTGAAAACATAATTTTTCATGCTTATCTTCAAAATACTCGCAGTTGGCTTCACAATGTTCACACGTGCTTCCAAAGTGCTCACACTCGCTTTCATGATGCTCATAGTTGCCGACTTTTTGTTCATAATTGCCGACCCAAGGCTCACAGTTGCCATCAAAACGCTCATAGTTGTCGACTTTTCGTTCATAATTGCGGATATAGAGCTCACAATTGAATACATAATTTTTCATGTTTATCTTGAAAATACTAGCAGTTGGCTTCAGAATGTTCACACGTACTTTCAGGGTGCTCACACTTGCCGTCAAAACGCTCATAGTTGCCGACTTTTCGTTCATAATTGCGGACATTGGGGTCAAAGTTGCCGACATTGTAGTTTATGTTTACCTTCCAAATACTCTCCGTTGCCTTGACAATTTTCACACTAACCCTGAAATTGCTAACACTCGCTCTCACAAGGCTCATAGTTGTCGACCTTTCATTCATAATATGAAATATACAGTTGATAGTGTAAGTTAAATGTTTCATGGTTGCTGTCAAAAGGCTCACAGTTGCCGTCAGATTCCTCACTCAAGCCGTCAGCATGCTCACATTTACCAATAAAGTGCTCATAGTTGCCGACTATTTGTTCATAATTGCCGACCTATGGCTCACAGTTGCCGTCAAAACGCTCATAGTTGCCGACTTTTCGTTCATATTTGCGAATATAGGGCTCACAATTAAAAACATAATTTTTCATGCTTATCTTCAAAATACTCACAGTTGACTTCAGAATGTTCACAGGTGCTTCCAAAGTGCTCACACTCGCTTTCATGATGCTCATAGTTGCCGACTTTTCGTTCATATTTGCGAATATAGGGCTCACAATTGAAAACATAATTTTTCATGTTTATCTTCAAAATACTCGCATTTGGCTTCAGAATGTTCACAGGTGCTTCCAAAGTGCTCACACTCGCTTTCACGATGCTCATAGTTGCCGACTTTTGTTCATAATTGCCGACCCAGGGCTCACAGTTGCCGTCAAAACGCTCATAGTTGCCGACTTTTCGTTCATATTTGCGAATATAGGGCTCACAATTGAAAACATAATTTTTCATGCTTATCTTCAAAATACTCACAGTTGACTTCAGAATGTTCACAGGTGCTTCCAAAGTGCTCACACTCGCTTTCATGATGCTCATAGTTGCCGACTTTTGTTCATAATTGCCGACCCAGGGCTCACAGTTGCCGTCAAAACGCTCATAGTTGCCGACTTTTCGTTCATAATTGCGGACTTAAGTCTCATAGGTGGCAACATAATGGTTCATGGTTGCCGTCAATATGCCCAAAGTTGAACACGTATCTCCCATGGAAAACTTTAACCGCTTATCGCCATGAGAGCTCAAAATCCAGCCTAAAGTTGAAATTGAACGCTGTCAGCGTAATCAAAACCTGGAGGTTTTTTTTTTTTTTTTTTTTTTTTACAAAGGAGCGTTCAATGGAATTCCGTAATATGAAATAAACTGAATATTCGTGTGAACGAGCATGAAAATTAGGACCTCTTTTATGCGTGTACTTAAGGGATGAGCTAAGTGACTGATGACAGATATGTTGGAATGTGAATGTCGATGAACCGAATAACATATCGTTGTTAATTCACAGGTACAATTGAGACATGATATATCTTTTCAAACGTAGGCATTTTGTAAGCAGCACCGCAAATTTTGTCCGCGAAGACAGGCTTTGCTGTCCGCCAAGATGTGCGGACATTGTGAGGGAAAATGAAAAGAAGAAAAATAGTGATAAAAAGAAAAACAACATAAATTTTATTTCACCATATAGTTTACTCTTTCAATGGGCGACCTATAATAGAGTAAGAAAGTAAATAAGAAGAATTTTACATTTTGCTCACACTTGTGGTCATTTTTATTCCAAATTAAGTTTTTGTACTATTGCAAGAAAACTATTCGTACCCGATTAATTTAATTTCTGCAAGACGTGAACCTACATACTTTACAGGGAAGTTCATAAAAAGAATTGTTGTATCGCCATATATATATAAAACTTTAAAATGTTACAGAAGGTTGAACATTTGACGGCAAACAGAGGCCACACTGACCGTCGAAAACTGCGAACGCAGCCGGCAGGTGTAGAGGAGAACACAAAATCATGTTCTTTCTCAATTGTAAAGAGACCGTAGAAGCTAGAATAGTGAAAGTTCTACACAAGACGTACTTAAACACAGTACATGCGACAACGTACAAACAGTTTGTATATACAAATTACTAACAGAGAAAATTCAGTTTCTCTTTTACCGGAGGGTTAAAATTTTGTCGGCGAAGACAGGTTTCGATTGCCGCAAAGATGTGTGGATACTGTGGTGGAAGGTGAGACGAGGAAAAATATTGATAAAAAGGAAAACAATATAAAATTTATTTAACTATATACTATTCTGCGTCAATGGGTGAACTATAAGAGAGTGAGAATGTAAATTGGAATACCATTACATTTCGCTCACCCTTGTGGTCAAGCTTGTTTGAAATTACGTTTCTACACTATTTTTGGGAAATTATTCAAACCAGAATAGTGCAATTTGCACAGAAAGTGTATGAAAATACTGTGCACGGGAATTGATATAAAGAATTGTAGTAACTCCAATTTTATGAAGGAAAATATACTTCAAATTGGTGCAGAAGGTTGAAAATATTACTGCAAGCACAGACCACACTGGCCGTCAAGGGCTTTGAACGCTACCTGCAAGGATAGATGAGAAATTGAAATCATTTTCTTCCCACTACGAATAGAAAAACCAATAAAACTAGAATAGTAATATTTCTAAACGGAATATATGCAAACACAGTATATCGAAGTAGGTTATTAGGAATTTTTATATTCACATTTACAAAAATGATAAAAATAATAATAATAATAATAATAATAAATAATTAAAAAAGTTATTACAGTTCAAAATGTAGCGGAGGGTTGAAAATTTTCCGGCTAAAACGAGGTTTATTGGAAATGAAGATGTGTGGGCATGCACCGTAAAAATAAGACAATCGTTAGAGCAGTGTGTGTGTGGGGGGGGGGGGGATAAACATAGAAATAATGAAAAGAAATCACTAATATCCATTCCAGCTTCAATTAATGAACAATGATGTAGGGAGAGAGCAAACAACAACACTGTTGTTTATTCCTTCACATTCGGAATGACGGTCATCCCAGATTCTGTTTTTCCACTATCTTGACGAAAGATAGATTAGTGACATTCCCAGCCTACCTGTACCTAAACACTGTGCATTGAAATATGTATAATATTAGTACTCTCATATTTGCGCAGATAAGGCTCATAGTTGCCGTCAACATGCTCACAGTTGCCGTCAAAATGCTCACACGTGCCGTCAAAATGCTCACACTTGCCGTCACAATTTATAAGGTTTAAAAAATGCGGTAAGAAGTAAAGCAACATAAATGTCACTTAACCAGATACTATTCTGTGCTAATGGGTGAGCAATAACAGAGTAAGAAAGTAAATTGGAAAACTTTTACATTTCGCTCACACTTGTGGTCATGTTTTTTTTTTTTTTTTTTTTTTTTTGTAAATTACGTTCTCCCACTATTTTAACGAAACTATTCAAACCAGAATAGTGCAATTTCTACATGAGGTGTACCTTGATCGCAGCATAATTGTGGGACGTAAATCTTGAAGATTTCATTTAATTTCATTTTTAATAATAATACTAATAATAGTAATAAATATGTGCAAGAAAGTTGAAATTTGGCTTAATACGGGAGGCGAACGACCCAGGCTGTTTGCCGGAATAAAACTTGGATCCCTAACGCCAGAAGCGCATATATTAACGGCTTAGCCACGAGGTGGCTGATACAGAAATAATGCAAATTCCAATATTTTTACTTTTTGCTAATGTTTGAAATTGTTGTTATTGCAAATCACGTTTTTAACAAAACTGTTCTAACTACAAAAGTGAAATTTCAACCCAAACCATGGCAAAGCACTGAAAAGTAAGGAAAAGCATGGCAAAGTAAAGAAATATGTAAAGAATATATATTTAACCGCAGTGACACGGAATATATATAAAAATTCATCCATGGTTTTTCTCACAAACCCAACTCCCCCCCCCCCCGAAAGAAAAGATAGGTTTATTGCATCTCTTTGCTCCGGTGCATAATCGTGGCAGATAGGTAAAATTTCAAGGGACTTCGTGCACACTATAGCAACAGCAAAGTATATGGGAAGGAACGGCAGAAATCCGATAAAACGCGGTGTTGGCGTGTGCCACCTCGGTAGTGAAAGAATAATTTCTTTCTGTGAACACGAATTTTTCTCAACGAGATTAAATAAATAAATAATTTAATAAAAATTAAATACTTCTAAGGGAAGAACACAGCAAATGAATGACGAGGTAGGTAAAAATTCCAAATGGAAATACAGGGCTGTGAAGTTCAAAAATAAATAAATAAATAAATAAATAAATAAACCATTATCATACTTAAAAATATGTGGTAAAAATTAAAAAGAAAATAAGACCTTTGTTGTACTCTCACGAGAAGATACACACATCGTCTGGAAATTTGAGTCGATAGAAAGCACACAACTGTGATCTAAAACAACCAAATTTAAAACGAAATCACCACATAAGTGTAACCTAAT
>NC_137459.1:313631916-313636493 GCF_964235325.1 Thermobia domestica
TCGTTCGTTATCGGAATTAACCAGACAAATCGCTCCACCAACTAAGAACGGCCATGCACCACCACCCACTGAATCAAGAAAGAGCTCTCAATCTGTCAATCCTTCCAGTGTCCGGGCCTGGTGAGGTTTCCCGTGTTGAGTCAAATTAAGCCGCAGGCCCCACTCCTGGTGGTGCCCTTCCGTCAATTCCTTTAAGTTTCAGCTTTGCAACCATACTTCCCCCGGAACCCAAAAGCTTTGGTTTCCCGGAAGCCGCCCGCCGAGTCATTGGAGGAACTTCGGCGGATTGCTGGCTGGCATCGTTTATGGTTAGAACTAGGGCGGTATCTGATCGCCTTCGAACCTCTAACTTTCGTTCTTGATTAATGAAAACATTCTTGGCAAATGCTTTCGCATCGGTTAGTCTTGCGACGATCCAAGAATTTCACCTCTAACGTCGCAATACTAATGCCCCCGTCTGTCCCTATTAATCATTACCTCGAGTTCCGAAAACCAACAAAATAGAACCGAGGTCCTATTCCATTATTCCATGCACCGAACATTCAGGCGACACGGCCTGCTTTGAGCACTCTAATTTGTTCAAAGTAAACGTGCCGGCCAATCAAGACACTCAATGAAGAGCACCGAGAAAGGAAAAACCGGCAGGACGTCCGGAACGATCAGTTAAACGCCGGGCGGCGAACCGATCGTCCGAGACCCAGATCCAACTACGAGCTTTTTAACCGCAACAACTTTAATATACGCTATCGGAGCTGGAATTACCGCGGCGGCTGGCACCAGACTTGCCCTCCGATAGATTCTCATTAAAGGATTTAAAGTGTATTCATTCCGATTACGGGGCCTCGGATGAGTCCCGTATCGTTATTTTTCGTCACTACCTCCCCGTGCCGGGAGTGGGTAATTTGCGCGCCTGCTGCCTTCCTTGGATGTGGTAGCCGTTTCTCAGGCTCCCTCTCCGGAATCGAACCCTGATTCCCCGTTACCCGTAACAACCATGGTAGGCGCAGAACCTACCATCGACAGTTGATAAGGCAGACATTTGAAAGATGCGTCGCCGGTACAGAGACCGTGCGATCAGCCCAAAGTTATTCAGAGTCACCAAGGTTTCGGACGGACGAACCGACCGATTGGTTTTAATCTAATAAAAGCATCCCTTCCATTGCTGGGCGGGATTCTAGTTGCATGTATTAGCTCTAGAATTACCACAGTTATCCAAGTAGGATAGGTACGATCTAAGGAACCATAACTGATTTAATGAGCCATTCGCGGTTTCACCTTGTTTTGGCTTGCACTGAGACATGCATGGCTTAATCTTTGAGACAAGCATATGACTACTGGCAGGATCAACCAGGGAATTGACCGACTAAAAAGCCGGAAAGTGTTGGACACAACCAACACAGCGTTCTAACAAAGGATAGGAAAGCTACACCCGACCAAGCATTTTAGACTTCTGTTCCGCTGGAATAAGCCTACTCTTGCGGTGACTAGCTCCCGTTAATACTGGCCGTGTGACAGCCGCCAAGAGCATATTAGACTCCCAATCCAATGGAACAAGCCTACTTGTATCCTTGGGTTACAACAGCTTCCTTCCACACTTTGCCGGTACATCCGACAGAGCAATTTTAAAGACTCCTCTTCCGCCAGAATAAGCCTACCTTTGTGGGGCCTGGCTCCCGTTAGAACTGGCCGTAAGGGTACCCACAAAAGCACATTTAGACTCCTCCTCCAGCGAAATAAGTCTACTCATGTCCTACGGATGACTGTGGCTTCCGTTTACATATAGCCGTTCACCCGACACAGCAAATTTTAAAGACTCCTTTTTCCACCGGAATAAGCCTACTTTTGTGGGGCCTGGCTCCCGTTAGAACTGGCCGTAAGGGTACCCACAAAAGCACATTTAGACTCCTGCTCCAGTGAAATATAAGTCTACTAGTGTCCTTGGATGACAGTGGCTTCCGTTCGACAAGTGATACACGCTCAAACTGGCGATGAGTCTATACCGTCCTTAACTTAAGGAAAATCGGTACTTAAATGCCACATGGAGAATAAAAAGTCACTTACAAAAAACAATGCTCCGCATAAGCCTTTGTAAGCTAGAAAGGACATGCTATCTGGCCTCATTCTCAAGAAGGACAAGTAAGCTCCCGTCAACTGGCCCAAACTCTAAAGCGAGGACAGCCCGTTCAAAGTCAATCGGCATCCCTCCTTAAGAGTACAAAACGGCTCACTTCTTAACCACACTGGCTCTTGCTCCTTCAAGTGAACTCTGGCTCCCTTCACTCTGGCATTATCTTTACACATAAATCGGACTCCTCCGATTTAACCGGTGAACCTAACCCGGGAACTAAGGAAACTGGGAATAAAGACTCAGAGGCCCAATTACCTTGTTCGCCAGCCAGCCTTGCGCCGGCTCAGGCTAGAGACTTTCTCCAACAATCCCTGTTGAGCCCGAAGGATCCTAAGACCACTCGTGTGTACAAAACTCAGAGGCCCAATTACCTTGTTCGCCAGCCAGCCTTGCGCCGGCCCAGGCTAGAGAATTGCATGGACACGAGAAACTCTCAGGACTCTTCTTTGTGGCTCCTCCCGGAATTAAGGAAACTCCGAAATGCAAAACTCAGAGGCCCAATTACCTTGTTCGCCAGCCAGCCTTGCGCCGGCCCAGGCTAGAGAATTGCACGGATTATTCCTGTTCACCCTAAACGCATCTGAGACACCTCGTGTGTATGAAACCCAGAGGCCCAATTACCTTGTTCGCCAGCCAGCCTTGCGCCGGCCCAGGCTAGGGAATCACATTGACACGAGAAAGATCTCGTCAGCGGTTTGTAGCGTGCAGAAACTGCTCCCGTTTGAACTGACAATCCCGACAGAGCAATATTAAAGACTTCTGGTCCATTGAAATAAAGCCTACTTTTGCGAGCCTTGCTCCCGTTAGGACTGGCCGTATGGCTGTGCACAAAAGCATATTAGACTCCTGCCTCAATGGAATTAGTCTACTCCTGTCCTTAAACGGATGACAGTTCTTCAAGCATAGCATGCTACCTTCCGCAACTTACAGGCGCGGAAATGCTGTGGAAACGAGGAGACAAGTCCTCACAAAGGTTTCATGGCCGGTCACCCGACACAGCAAATTTTAAAGACTCCTTCTCATCCGGAGTAAGCCTACTCTCGTGGGGCCTGGCTCCCGTTAGAACTGGCCGTAAGGTTGCCCACAAAAGCACGTTTAGACTTCTGCTCCAGTGAAATAAGTCTACTTGTGTCCTACGGATGACTGTGGCTTCCGTTCAAATATAGCCGTTCACCCGACACAGCAAATTTTAAAGACTTCTTCTCCACCGGAATAAGCCTACTCTTGTGGGGCCTGGCTCCCGTTAGAACTGGCCGTAAGGTTGCCCACAAAAGCACATTTAGACTCCTGCTCCAGTGAAATAAGTCTACTCGTGTCCTACGGATGACTGTGGCTTCCGTTCAAATATAGCCGTTCACCCGACACAGCAAATTTTAAAGACTCCTTCTCCACCGGAATAAGCCTACTCTTGTGGGGCCTGGCTCCCGTTAGAACTGGCCGTAAGGTTGCCCACAAAAGCACATTTAGACTCCTGCTCCAGTGAAATAAGTCTACTCGTGTCCTACGGATGACTGTGGCTTCCGTTCAAATATAGCCGTTCACCCGACACAGCAAATTTTAAAGACTCCTTCTCCACCGGAATAAGCCTACTCTTGTGGGGCCTGGCTCCCGTTAGAACTGGCCGTAAGGTTGCCCACAAAAGCACATTTAGACTCCTGCTCCAGTGAAATAAGTCTACTCGTGTCCTACGGATGACTGTGGCTTCCGTTCAAATATAGCCGTTCACCCGACACAGCAAATTTTAAAGACTCCTTCTCCACCGGAATAAGCCTACTCTTGTGGGGCCTGGCTCCCGTTAGAACTGGCCGTAAGGTTGCCCACAAAAGCACATTTAGACTCCTGCTCCAGTGAAATAAGTCTACTCGTGTCCTACGGATGACTGTGGCTTCCGTTCAAATATAGCCGTTCACCCGACACAGCAAATTTTAAAGACTCTTTCTCCACCGGAATAAGCCTACTCTTGTGGGGCCTGGCTCCCGTTAGAACTGGCCATAAGGTTGCCCACAAAAGCACATTTAGACTCCTGCTCCAGTGAAATAAGTCTACTCGTGTCCTACGGATGACTGTGGCTTCCGTTCACCCGACAGAGCAAATATTAAAAGACTTCTCATCCACCAGAATAAGCCTACTCTCGTGGGGCCTCGCACACGTTAGAACTGGCCGTATGGCTACCCACAAAAGCACATTTAGGCTCCTGCTCCAGTGATATAAGTCTTACTCGTGTCCTCTGGGTGTGACAGTAGCTTCCGTTCAAGTATTCTTCGCATTCAGCAACCGCACAAAGCGGCATCGGCCAGAAGTCAATTGCCCGAAGGCGTGATCGACAGGCTAGGCCTCGGGTTAAGAAGGATTGTCTCCTTCCCGTAAACGACAGGTACTTCCGTATGAGAGCCTACCTCACACATTCCCCATCGCCACGTGCCCTCTTAGAAACAGCCGTCCGACCAAG